>NC_045693.1:25011672-25311672 GCF_003331165.1 Xiphophorus hellerii | reverse complement strand
TACAAATAAATTCAGCTGAACTAAAGATTTATTAAAATGGTTTGTAAAATGAAGCGTGTATAAATAAGGATTTTTTAAAAAAAAATTTACATTTAAAAAGCTTATAGAAGTCCAGGAAATCACTCTGAATGGAGAAAATGTTTTGATTTGATCAACCAAAATCATTTTACCAGGAGAAGACTTAATTATTTCTGCCAATCCAGGTGAGCAGCGACAGAAAAGTCTTCGAGTGAGGAGTGGGAGTAAGGCACGAAGAGCATTAATCAGAGATGAAGTGAAGAGGCCCATGGTAACGTTGGAGGAGCCGCTGAGATGCACAGCTCAGGTGGGAGAATCCTTTGAGAAGATAGTTAATAAGTTGTCCAGTTAGATCAAAGCACGTTCATGTGTAGAGAGGCCTCAACTAAAAACCCACCTGTTTAGAATTGTATTTGAAATGTAATCAATTACAAATTTATTGATGTAACTTGACTTAATGATTGATTCTATATTGCATTGTGATTCTGTGTTTGTAATGATGTAAAGCACTTTGAAATGTCTTGCTGCTGAAATGTGCTATACAAATAAAATTTGATTGATTGATTGATTGATTGATATTCAAAGTAATAATCAGAGAACTGCAGACTTTCAAAAGATGATTTGAGCGATTAGGAGATGTTCTGAGGCTGAATACAACGGCATGCCACACTTTTGAGAAGTTTTAAATTTCAACTTATTTCATGTTGACTTCTTATAAAGCTACAGATTAAGAGATTAAAATGATAGTTCTGGATTTGTAAAGTGTGGTTTGGTCAAAACCTCACTGTTAGAAAATGGATGTTCCTTTTTATATATATATATATATATAAAATGGAACATCCAATACTTTAAGGCAGAAGCAAAATGTCGTCACACGGCTGGTAAGTCTCGGTTCAGGGCTGACTGCTGTGGTCCAACTTTTAAGAATGAACACTCCCTCGCTTGTTTGTTTGTTTTATTTTTATTGTCAGTTCGTAATGTTTGTAATGTTTATTGCACACACACTTTGTGGTAAATGAATAAAAAGAAGATCAAATCAGAGGCTTTTTCATCACAAATAGGAAGTCCCACAGAGCTGTGTGTGAGTTTGAAATGATCTTGGAGAAAGACAATCTGGTGATATGCTGGACATTTATTATCTTTTGTAAACCAAAGAAGGGTTTTATTTTTTGCACCAAAAACAAAAAAAAGAATGAACAGAAAAAACAGTGCCAATAATTAATAATAACTTGGACAATAACTAATAATTGTCCCATGACATCATTATGTATATTTTTAAGCAAAAACAAACAAAAAAAAAAAACAATGACTGTGAGCTACATGCTGTAGTTCAAGCCCAGCACTTTTGAATGTTGGTGTCCACTAGATGGCGCCAAAAGACCAAGCGGCATTAGCATAGAGGGCGGGACGGAAGCAGCATCCGGGGACAGAAGCGGGTTTTTGTCATCACGAACACACCTTCTCATCCTGGCTCTCTGGATATGAACCTGCAGCCTGCTCTCCTTGCAGCCCCCCCTTCCTCCTCCTCCTCTTCCTCCTCCTCCTCAGTTGCTGGACAGCTGTAGTGCGCACTGAGCAACGGCAGTGCGCAAAAGGGCCGGCATGCACCTGGAGGGGAACCCGCCCTGTAAAGCCGGTTCCAGACTCTGTTCGGAGTTTAGCCGGATTGCGGGATGATGCTCTAACAGCATGAATACAGCGGGCCGGGTGCTGGAGCTGGAGCTGCAACATGGGCGTGGGTCGAAACGAGCGGGATGCGATTTCGCGGACATAATACGGCAAAAAGGAGGACCGTGCAGAAGGATCCGAGTTGTGATCTGAGCTCGGGTTCGCTCGGATTCACCACACGCAGCACTTTCCCCGTCCCTGACCGGAATGATGGAGAAGGGCGCGTTGCAGCGCCTGCAGCAGCAGCAGCAGCAGCATCAGCCTCTGTCCAAGAGCGCGGAGCGTCCGGCGGAGGACGTCGCCAAAATCCCCGACGAGGAGCTGCTGAAGTGGAGCAAACAGGAGTTGGTGCGGCGGCTGCGCCAGACGGAGACGGAGAAGAGGGCCGTCATCGTGGAGCACGGCAATCTGATGCGTGAGGTGAACCGGAGGCTCCAGCAGCACCTCACGGAGATCCGGAGTCTGAAGGTGAGGAGGAGTGGGGAGGGGGCCCCCGGGAGCAGCGGAGCAGCAGCAGGGGCCCCCCTGAGGATTTCACCTCGTTTAGTTACAGGAGAAGCGAGCGAGCATGCAGGGTGCACACTTGAGTGGAATGTCAAAATGAAACGCTGCAAATGTATCCTGCAGGAGTATTCACACCACTACAACTTTTGCCACATTCCTCCCCCATCCAAGTTCCAACCACAAATTGAACTCGATTTTATATGACAGGCTGAAAGTAGCACTTCGTGATTTTTTAAAATACTTCTACTAATGCAATAATAAGAGTTGGCGTACATTTTGTTTCAGTCCCATTTGAATGAAAGCCAGTGTAAGCAAACTTCAGAAGCAGAGAGATGTTGGTCAGAGTTGACTGGAAGGTAGATGGAGCTCAACGCGGAACAATAACGGAAGATGACGACCTGTTAGATCAGGGGTGGGCAGTCCTGGTCCTAGAGGACCGGTGTCCTGCAACTCTTAGATGTCTCCTTGTTCCAACACACTTGAATCCAAAAGCTGAATCACCTCCTAAGTGCAGTCAAGTTCTCCAGAGTCCTGCTAATGACCTCATTATTTGACTCAGGTGTGTTGAAGTAGAGACACATCTAAAAGTTGCAGGAGACCGGCCCTCGAGGCCTGGAGTTGCCCACCCCTGTGTTAGAGGCTGTGGAAGGTTGGAGACAAGGGTGGAGGTTCACTTTCCAGCAGGACACCCAGCCAGTTTGGATCAAAGCATAGGCGTAACTTCCCGAAGGACTGGTGTGGACATGTCCCCACCAATATTTCCGGGCCTGTAGCCAGAGCTGGTTCTAAGTGTTGGCTCTGGGGGACTGTAGGTGGACGACACATTTTAAGATTTTCTCTATACGGTACTTAAAAAAAAATTAAATGTAAACTTATCACTTACGGCCCACTTCGCAAATATGCACTATTTTGTGTAAATCTGTAACATAAAATCTCAGATATATTGGGTCGTATCGATCGGTCAAAACTTCCTGGAAGGGGCATCGGCTGGGCCACTGCTGCCAGTAACTTCCTGTTTTCCTTCTAGAGGTGATCCATCTGCCACCTGTGTTTAACCCACTCATGTCACAATCATACCTGTCATTTGCCCCAATAAACTTTAAACTCATAAAGGAACGATGGAGTTTAGTATTGTGACGTGTGAATCAGGGTTTTCCCCCAGTGTATTATAAGCCTGGCGGGCCACCAGGCTTTACTTGTGCTCCCACCAGGCTAATCATTGCTTATTTTATTCTATTTTTTTTATGTCTGCATTTTTTAAGACTTTATAGTTGGTGTTCAGGTGTTAATCTCCTAATCTTTCAATAACACATAATTATCAAGTGATATTTTCAAATTTCCTGTCAACTTTAAACACTTTTTAACTCAAAAACACGACGGGCCGCTGGATGAACGACTGCTCAGCGCCCAACATCCGGGCTTAGCAAGTTTTATGGGGGAAACCTTGTTTATACAAAACCAACACAACAGGTCGATCCAAATGAGTGAAGATTTGCAAAAACACAATAAAGTTGATCCATTTGAACATCAAATATCTTGTCGTTGTAGTGAATTCAATTAAATGTAAGTTGAAAAGAATTTGCAAATCATTGTATTGCATTTTAATTTATGTTTTACACCGTGTTCCAACTTCATTGGAACTGGAGTTGGAATAGGCCAGTGGCTATGTCAAGACAAAGAGGCAAAACGTCTGCTTTTGGCTGCTTTCTTTCTGATGTTTTTCCGTATTCTTATTGATTCTCCATCCGGACTTGTCTTGAAAATCGTCAACGCAGATATTTAATAGTTGGATCAGATATTAGCCGCAGCTTCAGTTTCACTTTAACAGCAAAAAACCGACATTTGTCCTTGATCATTTTATCCAAACAGCTCAAAAGGTATAAAAAAAAATTTGTCATTTGGGTTTGAGAAAGTAGCTAAAAATATTAAGCGGAGAGGCTTGTCTGTCAGCAAATGATCAGTCACAACAGAAATGTGCACGTCATTCCCTGCTTATCTGCTCTCTATTTGTGTGTGTGTGTGTGTGTATGCTGGATTTATGTAAACCAGGACGTGAACCAGAAACTGCAGGAGGACAACCAGGAGCTGCGGGACCTGTGCTGCTTCCTGGATGACGACCGGCAGAAGGGGAAGCGGGTGTCGCGGGAGTGGCAGCGCCTGGGCCGCTTCAGCGCGGGGCTGATGAGGAAGGAGGTGGCAGTCTACCTGCAGAAGTTAAAGGAGCTGGAGCAGCGGCAGATGGAGGTTGTCCAGGAGAATCTGGAGCTGAAGGAGGTGTGCTTTATGCTGGAGGAGGAGCGAGCCGCTGCCACAGCTGGAGGAGGG
The DNA here is from genome assembly GCF_003331165.1 of Xiphophorus hellerii. Taxonomy (NCBI): domain Eukaryota; kingdom Metazoa; phylum Chordata; class Actinopteri; order Cyprinodontiformes; family Poeciliidae; genus Xiphophorus; species Xiphophorus hellerii. The sequence continues at coordinate 25,307,157 of NC_045693.1, read as the reverse complement.
GCCCACACCCAGGGAGACCCTGGCTGCAGGAGCTCAATAGACAGCCAGAACAGCCTGTCTCAGCTCGGAGGCGGCGGGCTTACACCTGGCTTGCTGCGGGACGTTGGCGATGGGAGTAGTACCTCCAGCGCAGGAAGCACGGATAGCCCCGATAAACCCGATAAACCCCACCACAAGTCACCTGCCCTGAGCTCCAGTGCGAGCCCAGGATCAGGGCCAAGGTACTCCTTGGAGAAACACAGAGATATGTGTGAATCTCCAGATAGGAGAAACAGCTCAACCCCTGAGTACCAAACCTTCCCTCAGTCTTGCCGCCCCCGTGGTGGGTCCCTTTTAAGCCTAGCACCCTATGGGCTTGGAGGACCTTGGCCTGAGAAAAACAGCAAATCCCCCACCAGGCTACCTTATGACTCCAACTCCAAACCCTCCACCTCTGAGCTACTAGCTCAAAAACCATTTCTGATGTCAGGGCACGCGTCACCAGCCTGCAGGAAGGGGTCGGCTAAGTCCAGCCCGGAGCTGAGTCAGAGGAGGTTCCAGGGAGACAATCTGGGGGCTGGCTGCAAAGGCCCTGAAGCTAAGCAGCCCACATCAGAGACCCTAGAGTACTTGAGGAAAGGCCGGGTGATTGTTGGGAGTCCAGAGTCTATGCGGCACCACCATAATTACCATCACAGCCCTGGAGGGGAGAACAGCAAGGGAAGGCACAGCGGCGGCTCCCCGGGCAGGGACAGGGCTCAGAGGAGGGCTGTTGGAGAAGAGATGAGCCCCCATCATCAGAGTCTGTACAATGGTAGGCACATTCATTCTTAATTCAAATATTACTATTACTGCTAAATTATTAGCCCAGATTGCAATATTTATCATTAGAAGAGATGCAATAATCAGAATTTTAAATAGTTTTCTCCGTTTTTGCAAAGCTTTGACCTGCCAATCCTAATTTTGTTTGATCCAGATGTAAAGGAAGATATGAGAATAAATTTTTTTGTCTTTTCTGCCATGATGGTCATTAATTCTGAATGACAGGATAAGTAAAACGAAACTATGTATAAAACAGAAGACTTTGGAACGGATGAGAAATCATAAAACTAGGGGTTCACAATGATTACCTGTCCCATAATTATCTGCTTGATAATAGGAAATGGTGACATCATTCTTATCTGTCTGATGTCATAGCAGATAGCACCATGTTCGGTGTGGGTGTTGTGATTATTTTTAATCGAGATCGGGTTCACATTTCTTCAGTTACCTTAAGCCGTCATGCTAAAGACGGTAGCAATAGCCGCCCTTCAAGAAGCCATTGTTTTCGGCTCATTAGCCACTCGGGACCATGTTTTACCACGCCGATGTGCCACTTCCAGAAAAGTTTGGTCGCCGAATGCATTCACGCTTTCTTCATCTTTTTCCCCCCCTTCAGTTTTTTAGCGCCAGCTTGCATCAATGTTGTACTACTGCCAAATCTTGGATTTTACCACTCATCATTTCCTTTCCTCAAATTCTCTCGACGTCTCCAGTATTTTTCAAAGAATGAAATATACTTCCCTTGATTACTGCCCACACTTTTAAAATTTCAATTGCCTCTTAGAACCTAATACCAAACTCAAGTCTTCTTTGACACATTTTTTCTTGCAACTTGTAGAAGCAAGTTACATCGTGTGCTAATGGCTGTCTGAATGACTCGGGTAAAGTTTGCCTGCTTGTTGTTGTTTTTATCTGACCCCTCTTGTCTTTGCACCGGGGTGATGTCGGCGTGAACGTACGGTCATTTTGCTCGTGTTCCCACCGACGTAGGTAAGCATCGAGTGACACTTTCGACATACCGCTGTGCTTTGGTCCACGATGCGCTCGCCATCAGGGCCATAGTTAACATGGAAACCAAAGCAGTTCTAAAACGCCAGATCTGAATGATGGTGGAAGAGCTTCTGTTTCAGACATAATGGAGGCAGTAGTCATGTTGTAATGAGCTAGTTTCACATAGCTTGTCTGACTGGCTCGAATGCACGTGGGAGGCACTCAGTGGATCTGGGCTCGATAATGAAGCCTAGGTGGAGTAGATGAATTGTTCGATACATAGTGTGTATCGAACAGAGAGCACTTTATTGAACAGTTCAATACAGATACATGTATTGCAGGAATCTTAATATGTTAACATACTTATCATATATATATATACAGTATATGTGTGTGTGTGTGTGTGTGTGTGTGTGTACGGGTTTATACACGTATATGCTGATGATCAAGTTGCACTCCTACAGGAATACTTTTCTCAGCTTTGTCTCTGCTCAGTCAGGAGCAGAGAGAAACAGCAGCAGCAGCCAGGAGCTGCTTACACATGCACATTATTGCCCTTGTGCCCTGTTATCTTATACGTTCTGGACTGTGCAAAAAAAAAAAACAGAACAAGAAACATATCGGCCTTCTGAGGAGTCCTTTTTTTATTATTTTGAAGCACAGATAATGTTGATCATGATTTGGTCTGACAGGCCAGCAGTTGATGGCAGTTTATCAAAGTAGAGCCATGGAAACGTTTTGATAGCTGCCTTATAATTCGTTATTGTGAAAGAATGGGAGCAAAACACGGTAGTTTGGTGCATTTAGATCGTCCCGCTCTTTTGAGCCGATAGCCTTATTAACTTCAGTCGATTGAGCCAAACATTCTAAAACAATATACTAAAATATGTGGAAATGATATTGATCATCTTATGACATCAATATCAGTCTGTTTATATAATAACCTGAGCGAATACTAATCTGTTGACATCATGTTTTCTGTTGTAGTTGCAAGTAAAGATGCATTCTGGAACGAGTTTTTGACTGGAATCAGACATGTTATGTCTGACTGACCAAATACATAAAAAAAAAAATCTCATGGCAATCAGTAAACTCACTATGTAGTAAATTGGAGCTGCCACTTTGCCCTGACAATCACAATCTTTTGTGTTTCTGTTGTTACTAAGTGGAAAAAATCCAGGAAGTTAAAGTTAAGTATCTTCAGAGTTGATCAGTTTCTTAAAAGTGTTTAAAGCTAACGATATTTGTTAGCCTTTGAGACAACTCTTCGGTTCATTCAGGCTGAAAGCCTTCCTGTCCTTGGACAAGACATTTTGCCCTCTTTGCCTGCTGGTGGTGGTCAGAGGGCTAGGTGGTCTGCCTCAGAGCAGCTGTGGCTTCGATGTTGCTTACCACCATCGGTGGACGAAAGGCTGAATGACTGATTGAAGTGTGAAGCACTCTGGCTTTCTCTGACGTGTTGGATCACCATATAAATGCAGGCCTTTTACCATTTAACGTTATTAAATTTCTCATTTTATTCTAAAAGAGAAGGTTGATTTGGTCAGGATTGGTACTAAACGTTCAAAGCTATAAAAAGAAAATAACAAAGAAGAAAACTGAAAGTAGTCACTAAAAGATACCGCAGAAAACTCACCCTTCAGTTGACAATGACTATAGATCTGCTGCCCTGACGGTGCGTTCACACCAAACGCGTTACGTGAGTCAAAAATACGTCCGACGCTTCAAGTTCAATGCCCTTTGAATCCAGACGCTTGACATTTTGCTCTACACTTAGCGTTTTCATGCGTCTGGATCTATGACTACCTCACAAACAGACCACAGTTTGTGAGACTAAAGGGAAGGACTGTGTGCCTAACAACAAGATGGTTAGCAACACTGGAGCACTGCAGGGCACTGTACTCTCACCATTCCTTTTCTCTCAACGTCCAGATGGGAGTCTGATGATGGGAGCCAGACTCCCATCATCCACAGAAATACTCAGATGATTCGGCAATTGTCAGGTGTATCAAAGATGGACAAGAATCTGAGCACAGAGAGTCGGTGGACCGCTTTGTGGCATGGTATTGAAAGAAAGAATAATCTCATGTAGATTTCAGGAGAAAAAGTGTTGGATCAAATCCCACTTCCGTCATTGGAGAAGAGGTGGAAGAACATAAATACGACCCATTTTAAGATTTTCTCTATACTTAAAACAACTCAATTCAAAATTCATGAATTGAATTTTGAATTGAATACGAGTTACAGCAACATTCATTTTCCCTTCAGGACCAATAAAGTACTTTTGAATTTTAGTTTCTGTTGGGTGTATCGTTATTGTAAGTTTGTTGACGACTGGGTACTTAAGCTTCTAGAAATGTCCTTCCACTCAGAAGGAGTTCTTAGAATATTGCATCGAGGGAGGAACAGTTAGAGCAGACACAGGAGCACAATGTGCCTTTGGATGTGCTGTCTAAAGGCACAGCATGAGTCTATTAGTCGTGTGCATCTTCAGAATAAAATCAGCTGGGCTTCAGTCAGCTTCCAGACAGCTCGCGGTTGCTCTGGCACGCTTCACATTTACATTTAATTCTGTCTTTTCCCCATCTCCCTCTCTCACTGCTGTCACCTCTTGTTTCACAGTAATCTGTTTGGAGCAGCGTGAAGCACAGAGCCAGACAGATATCGGTTTATAACCTATAGACCCTTGAGAATTACATCAGCTGTGCCGTGCTGCTAAGTAAATTCCCAACGATGCTGGCACATCTCCCTCAGTCTCAGGGCACCATCACCACGGCCATAGATTGGGAATGAGTGCTGTACGTGTGTGTCTGAGCATCGGCTGTTCATATTAAGAGTCCTTGCAGCACGATGTGAAGCGTTCAGAGGAAGATTACAGTTCGGAACGTGCAGTCCTTTCTGTGGAGCAGGGGACGGGAGTTGTTGATCTGCTTTATTACAAAGGCTCTTGACAAGAAGTGCTGGGCGATTTCTCGGTGAAGAAAGGCAAAATTACCGGGCCTTGCCATCTAAGCAAGGAGTGGTTCATAACAGGTAGGCCACAGCTATGTGAGCAATAGAGTAGTTTATTAAAAATGCAGTGAAGTTACTTTTGGACTGGTAGTGTTGAAGATAGGTTTTCCCTGTGGGGGGACAAGCCATCAAAAAAGCCAAAATGAAAATGAACTATGCAAATATTCATTTTGACTTATAATCGTACTCATTTATTTCCTTCCCAATGTCCTTTTACATTGTCATTTCCATTTAGAACCAAATAAATCCACCATAACTCTAAACTAAGAGCAGCAGAAAACCGTTTGCCCCCCTGGGGTTGGGGACCACTGCTGTAAAGCACTTTGTATTGCCTTGTTGCTGAAAATGTGCTACATCAATAAAATTACCTTTACCTTTACATCCCCTTCCAACATACTTGGTACACAAAATGAAATACACGGTTAAACACAGGAAAATAAGATAAATGGCTCCTCCAGCTCTGCTTGTGGAAGTAAATGTGTTGGGCCTCAACTTGACACCAAGACAACAATTCTGACAGACAGGACAAGTAAAAAAAAAAAAGTAAAAAAAGCTGCAGAAATATTTTATGGAATAGTTTCTATCAGCAAAAAGTGAAACCATAGATGTGAATCATTGTATTCACAAAATCAATCATTGTCCAACATATCTTGCATTTAATCTATAAGTGTTAATGGTTTTCTATTCGATCTATTTCTGATCTTCATCTATCTCCTCCACCTGTCATCCTTCCTACTTTCATTTCTTTTTTCCAACATCACATGGCTCTCTTTCTTAGCAGCCCCATCTTGGGAGCAGCTCCCCTCCTCTTGGTGCCGCCTTGCATGCAGCTGGTGTAAATCTTAATCGGGGAGCCTCCATCACAGACCAGTACCTTTACAAATGGAGGGTCTTTAACTTTGAAGGCCTGTCTCCACTGCAGTCAGTGTGCTAAATATTTCATTGGGAAACAAGTAACTTTCCATCCTTCTTCTGCTTATAACAGTTCATGTTTTTACTAAACAATTGACCTCGAGATGAGGAAGGACAAGACTACTGGCCGCCAGCACATAGCTCAGATCGAAATAGTGGTGGTGCTAAACTACCCCAACCTCCACCTAGATCTTTCTCCAGCCCCCACCCATCTCACTAACTGCCTAAGGTTGTTCTGCAGCGGCCAACGCACTCTTGTTTTAGAGGCTTGCAGGCACAATAGTCTGTCGCATGGAGAGAAGACATGAGTGAAGCACTGTGATAGATGTGTTTTTATGCTGCTTGGAAACCACTGCGCATAATAATCAACAAAGGAAGTTCAGAGACCGAGGTCAGTTCTAGACTAACAGAACAATGAATGATGCTCCACTCCACGGCTCCACAAGACACAAACAGTGTTCCACAGTACGCTTAGATTATTTCAAAACCAAAAATACGTGTTTGATCCCAAAGGGTAGTTAAATGAGTTGTTTAATGATTTAAAGGAATGCAATTTGTTTTCAGTGTTAATTTAGACATGTTCCTCTCCATTCATTTCCTATTGGACTTGTGTGATGAGGCGTCAGTTGATTGTCCTCGTCCAGCTGAGCGATAAGAGTCATTTGCGTGGTTAGTTTGGCTCAAACGGCAGCAGTGGGTGTATGCGTACAGGTGAGGCACAGACACATGCATATAAATGGAACATAGATGGCTGCGCTCCAGTTCTGTAGCTGAGGCTTAGCGCAAGTGTAGTTTATGGACGAAACGGAAAATACATTTCTGGTCTCAGCAAATGGGTGGCAGAGTGCACCGTGGCATATGCGTATTGTTTCCGCGTGTGACAAAGATGACAAATATTCAGTCTCTTGCGTGGACACAAAAGCTATAAAATAAATCTAGACCTAAACATGACTGAGATGCTTTAGCAGGTGCTCCAAGAACCTGGTCAGAAATGCGCGCATGTACAGCTCAATCAGGAAAACGCTGCTAAAAGTGGATCGACAAACTGTTGAGTCATGGTACGCGAGATTTTATTAGCAGTCACACACTTTCTGTTTTTTTTCAGTGATTCTATATACTGTACATAAAATAGTTACTTCTTCTCACCAGTCTGTTTTTTTAAGCGATCAAAAATAATACACAGTTCAATAAGAAAGTCAACCGGCTCACCTAGTGCTTATAATAGGCCTAAAAATTATAATGTTGTATCTTATGTAATATGAGTGACTGTGTGCGCGTGGCGTGGTGCGTGTGTGTGTTTCTATTTCTGTGTAATTTATGATTGGAGGTCCTGTATTAAAGACAGACATGCTAACTAGGCCAGCAGCTGCTTCCCTGCCACTTTGTCTCCTGTCAGCTTTGAAGTCCCTTTTTATCTTCAATTATGCCAACCCCAGACCTGCGGTGACCACCTCACGCACGTCCACGCACGCCCACACACTCCAGTCATACACGCATGCAGACGCTCCTAATGAGAATATCTTGGTAAAAACGAACAGATGGGAAACAATAGTGTCCAGGTGTCAGCCCCAAGCATGTTCCTCTGTTATGTATTCAAATTAATGCCGTACTGTGTATGCACTGTGTATGAAGGGGTGTGTTTGTGAAGAATAAGAATTGGACTCATCGACCTCTTACTAGTGTGAATGTGTCCTTTGATGGTGGACTGGGTGCTTCATCCCTATTTAAAGACATGAACCATTTCTTCTTTGTCTTGGTGCTGTTTGATGGGATCTGCTGAACACTTTTATCTGGCCTGCATGCAGTGATGTGATTCGCATATCCTGCAATAATTCCTAACAGCTGCAAGACTGGGTGAGTCTAGTGTAAAGCTCTTTGAGTGGTGGATAAAACTAGAAGAGTGCTGTATGAATTTACCATTCAGTCCTTTTATGGGTGCATACTGTCTACTGTGTTGCCTTGGTTTACCTGTAAGATGTTACTGGTGATAGTACCTGCCTTTTGTGTTAAAATAACAAGAACGAGTGGAATTCCTAGAGATTGCAGAATATTTGTAGAAAAGATGTTAAGAGATTAAGTAAAACATTTTTTTCCATAGTGAGCGAATGTTCAGAATGAACATTCAGATGTTTTCTGGACATCAAGTCCCAACTTTTGATATTCGACTTTCAGACAGCATTCACCGAACGTCGTCTAAGCGTCCTCTTCCTAAGTCATGCCTGTTTCTCTATCTATCAATGGGCTTCACAGACACAGTAAGGTGCACTGAAGCAAAACAGAAGTCCTGCCCAGCATAAGAGAGAGAGAGACAGTAGAGTGTGTCTCTCTGACAGGCCAGACCTTTGGGACACAACCAGAGGCGTAAGCAGGTCACCAAATGAATAAGAGCAGACTGAGTGTATGACAGATGGATTTAGTGGTGGCGTAACACAGGTTCGTCCAGAGAACCTTCTCACTTGTCAGGCTACATTATTTACTGCCTTTAAACACTTAAATCAGAGCCAGGACACAATCTAATTGTTGCTTGTGGTGATTTTTACAGCACTGATATCTGCTGGCTGCTGCACCAGTTCCTGTCGGACTGTAAAGCTTTGGGACAGGTAAGCCTTCTCCACACTGAAACACTGAAGAAATACCATGCAATAGAAATTATATAAAACTGCTTACACCATCCGGTTCATGGTTTGATAAAGACTAGACTTTCCCTTTATCTAATGGACTGAGACCTCAAGGGAGTATTCTGCCCTAATAAGAGATTCAAATAGTGGATGCAGGATTGGGACGCCACTGTTATCAGGTGGCGTCCCAGAGAACAGTCTGCACTGGCTCACGAGGAGCCATGTGGTTCTCTCAGCAATCTTCACTGTGGTCTGGATGGCGAGGAGGATTTGGAACAGTTCCGGCCAGTGCTAGGATCTCCAATGTTTCCTTCAAAGCTTCATCACTGGGATCCAGTCAGCAGGTCTGAAGGAATACAGGGAGGCCACAGCACTGAGGTTCTCCTCATTGGTACCAAATCCCCCACTAACCAATACTGATAGTTTTTCTTTCACTCTTGATAATTCCTCCTTCTCATCCTCCACCCAGGTTGGGTGTCGTCCTTAATATCACACTATACCCTACATTAATAACATCACCAGGTCTGTCTACTTCCACCTATGAAATATTAACCACCTTCGTCCTTCCCTTACTGCTTTGTAAGACCAGATGCTTTGTCCACATCTGGTCCCTTCCCATGAGGATTATTACAACGCGATTGTGTAGAGATTCTATCTTGGCCACTCAAATTGTGCTTAATTTGACTTCTCTGTGTTGAATCTGATTTATATCAACTTTAAATGGTTTCATCTCGATTGTGACTCATTGCCACACCTTCACAATTAAGTCTTCTTTTTTTTTTTTTAAAGATATCTTAAAATAATTCAGTCCTGCGCCTCCAGGTCAGTCGGGGGGTGCAGCTTTGCAGTTTCTTCAGCTGAAACGAGAAAAAGGAAGAACTCAACCAGGAAGTCTTCTTTTTCCCAATACGGGAAACAAAGTGTGGTGCTATTCTCCAAATCAAAGGCCATCCACTCCTTTCTGTTCCTTTGAGTAGCAATATGAGTAAATTTCTTAGCTCTTTAGGATTAAAAGACATTATTTATATGATTCTTGTCATAAGTTGAACAACTTTTGACATGCTTTATTGTCAGTATAGTTAAATCTTGTCTGACTCTATCTACAAATAAAAGAAATGACATTTTTGAACAGGTGAGAATCATTTTCCTACCCTAGTGTAGTAGCCTTATGATGGAGCCAAATCCCCATGTACAATTTGAGACATCTAACATTGTACTGAAATTATGTTTCAATTGAGTTCTATGGTTTGAGGAAAAATTATTTAAACTTTAAAATAATGTAGGTCTGTTCACTCAGGCCAGTTGGGGTCACAAGTTTGTAGTTTCTTTAGTTGGCAGTGGAAAAAGGAAGAAATTAATATTTAATGTGCAGTAGATCTGATGGGGAGAATATATCAGCATGCTAGAAAGACACATCCCTGCTTTCTGGTGAGTCCACAAATCCGTTGAAAACAGTTGTTCGTTACCTTCTTGTCTTTCAGCTTTGACGCCTCCTGACCAGGACACGCCTGGTTGATCTGATGCTGCTCTGACAACACACACCCACACACACCACAGAGAGAGAGAGAGAGGAGCGGGGGGATGGACCAATGTTTAACTGGGCGGATAAATGGTTGAAAATGAATCGGCGTAAAACAAAGACGCTGAAGAACGAAACACGGGCACTGAGAGGCGAAACTCTGGAAACACACATTCTGCCCTTTCTCCTGTTGCTGCTAATGCTACTATGCATCTCTACTAGGTAACACTAGATGTTGTTCGTCGTGTTGGATAGGTGAGGACTTATCCCTCCTTTGCCAAAAGAAACAGAAAGAAATGACTAAAGCTGCTCAGAATCCTTGTTGCCAACAATATGGTTCTACCTCTTTTGAAAGACAGCGTCCTCATAGAAGACGCTCGATACGAGAAGCAACGTCTGACACTAACACTGAAGGTTAAAAACCCCCTCAACAGTAATAACAGCTGGCATTCGAAACTCTGCAAACACCTAGGTACTAAATATGGCTCCTGCTTTGGAACAAAACCTACTTTTAAAGCACAAACTCTAATTCAAAGGATATTTTCTCTTGCTATATTGGTCATCATCATCAGGCAGTTTCAATAATTTCGTCCTCTTAACAATAGGCAATGGAGATGTTGGTCCTGGCAGTGTAAGGACAGGGGAAGTGCAAGTGTGGATTAGTGCGACGCTCTTATTTTAAAATCATAGCATATTGTTCAGCAAGACCATCTTGCTACTGTAACCAATCAACCCATTTGTGACTTGTAAGCAGATCCTTAGACACAGCCTATAGCTCACGATACTCCTTAAGCATTTAATAAAGTCTTATTAATATGCAATATTCTGTTAACTATTTTATTGTTCATAAACCAATCTGTCTAATAATGTTAATATCAGTTTTAAGAATTCATTATTTCCTAGCCTTTATTAAATATTTATTACAACCAAAAAAAAATGTATGTAAATTTGAAGACCCATCCATCACATTATATAAAACACCTAATCTTGCAGGGCTACGAGAGACCAGGTGGCTATCTCCAACGAGAGGCGGGGCACGCCCTGGCCAGGTTGACAGTATTTGGTGAAGGTATTGATTATTGATTACAGTGTACCCACATTTTCAGGTTTGGTCATTTACGGGCAGTATGGCCAAATATATGATCAATACGCAGAGCGTGAATGAATGAAACATCTGACGCCTACAAATCTACCAATGAATGAATGTGAGCTGTCCTTTTCAATTGCAGTATTGCACACACCTATACTAGGACGATGACTTCAATATAATATTTGTGCAGCACATATTGTAACGTCGATTCTATAGTGTAACTTAGAAATAAAATGGAAGGTTATGATAAAGGAATCGAATGTTCAAAATATAATTCGAAAGTTTACAACTTTGGGACTAATCTCTTAATCTGAAATAGGGAAGGAATTCAAAGTCTTAAAATCACTTGGACCCATTAACTTCCACCACCAGAACCACCATTGAAGAACGATCTAAGTTCCTTACTGTAGTCCAAAGTTGAGTAGTTTATTTTCACTTAAGGAACTTATATGCCAATTGCAGCTGTGGTTGCCACATGTCTTGCTGCCTCTCAGCTCAACACAGACAGCTGTTGTTGTTGGCCACAAGGTCTCTCTGAGACTAGCCGCTGTTATTTCTGACCCAGGTTATTTAACATCCTGGTCGCTCCTGACTTTGGATATTAAGAGAATCTTATTTTCTAAAGTTACTAAATGCCATAGAGCGTACAAGGATGTTCTGTGGCCACAGTCTTGCTCATCTTCACAGAAAAATAGACAAATTATAGATTTGCTTACAATAAAAACAAAAAACATTTTTGGTAAACAAATCTAGAGAATGACCAGTCAGCATGTGCTACTGGGAGAGGAGCAGGCATGAGGATAGCTGGTAAGAAAACTTTATTGTTTTTAGACATTCTTCAGACTAGAGAGGAGAAGAAAGACGTCAGCAACATTTTTCTGTAACTAATTACTTTTTCCATTCACACTTGTGGAGGCTTATGGGCAACATGAGAATTAAAGCTGCAGTATGTAACTTTTATATACAGTATATATATATATATATAAAAAAAAAAACATATTCTCACACATTTGTAACATATTTGGGACAAATAATCGGTCAAATAAAATCGAGCTCCTCTCACTTCTCTCAGTGCTTCCAGTGTTAACTAGAAACAACTAGTCAGAGCGAGGAGGAGAGTCTTAGCTTAGCGCTGTCAATCATCCCTCCCTCGTTCCCCTCCTTTCTCTCCGCTACGATACAGCTTCAGAGCCTGTTGTGAATGCTAAGGACATTTAGCATGGCCACCGATGACAGCGGAAAAACGGTTTTCCTATATAGGAGAGCTGTTTCTCCGCCATTAGCACATTTAGCAGCGCATTCGTGAGAATGATTGGCCGTGCTAAGACACTCCTCCTGGCTGTGATTGGTTGTTTTTGACTGGGAGCGGTGCATTTCTTCAGACAGGAATAGCAGCACAATCTTTTCACAGATTATCTGCCTCATATTATACTGCCAGAAAATGGTGATAGTTACAAATATGTAAAAATCTTTTTTTTTATTTTATTTTTTATAAAAGTTACATAGTGCAGCTTTAATTAATTCTGAGGAGCTCATGAGCAATGACCTTTCGTACTATGGGAATGGTAGTGTGAAAGGAATACATACCCCTTCAGCTTATGACATACATAATCTGATCTCTTTTCAATTCTTGTAAAGCTATCATCCACAGCTTATAAGCGGAAAGTTTTGAGGCCTTTTATACTGAAAGACATAATTCTGATCTCGTCTGATGAAGTTGATACGTAGTTTTGAGAAGGATGCAACGTTTTTGTTGGACCATATAAAATCACTGACAATAATGTACGTGCAGAGACCCGTAGACAGACATATAAGCTATCATCCATGCTTTATTTATTCCCTAAGCCTAACTTCATACTTCCTGGATGTCAAATTCAAACCATATGTATTTTTGTATAGCACAAGTAGCAAAGGATAAGTACAAAGTTATTCTTGCAAATAAAAAATGAGGGTCGAAATCACACTATCCAATTACCACCAACAAAATTAGACTTTCTGATAAAGTCATAGTTAGTCTGAAATTAACAACGCAGAACTGTTCCAAATAACAAAATATAACAAATGTTACCTTTAGTTCTCAGACAATGGATGTGAGATTGGAAGGTGTGTGTACAACTTCTAAAAATGTAGCAGTTAGTTATGAGCACCTTACTCTGCTGCTTCCCACAGGGTTATAAATTTGTTTGGAAATATATATATATATTTTTTTCGGTCAAGATCTGCTCCTATGTCAACAGTGCTGCAGTATTATAAACTTTGTGTCAGCTCTCATATTGTGTGGTGCTGTGCTTGTGTGTGTGCGCCATTTTGTGCACCTCTAGGTCAATGACAATGTGCCGTTAGCAACATTTTTTATAAATAGCAAGCAACACAACATGTAATTGGACAGCAATTACATGTTGTTCAATTCAACATGTAATTTAACATGTTCATCTTTTGAGTTACACTATCTTCTACGTTTATTTATTTTTTCATAACTCTCCTGCTTATTGAACAAAAGAGCGAAGCTCTTTCTTTCGAAGAAGCTAGATTGTACAAAAGTTCTTTGTGCCACAAGAGCTTTGCTCAAGATGTTGGTTCCAAACAAGAACACTGTGCCAAAAATATTTATAACTCTGTAAGAGTAAAAAAAAAAAAAAAGAAATTCAGATTTTGGCGTATATATTCCTTCCGTAAATTTCTTTAATGAAGGTTTGAAATCCACCTTGTGGAGAGATGTTTTCCCAAAGTGGGGTTCTACCAAGAGGTCATGAACAGTAAATATGCTACCTGCAATAGATAAGCTAATAGCTTTTAAAAACACATGGGGGGGGGGGATCCATACTCAGCCCTGATGTGATCTAGTTTGCCAAACCATTTAAACAGGCATCATGTCTGATTACATAAATGTCTGTTTTTATTTACAACAACAATCTTGGAACGCATATTGATCTGCTGAAAAATACCGAGGCATTCTCAGTTCATATTGCTAGACAGAACTGTTCCTACTTTATGAACTCTCCAGAACCTATAGAAATATTATCATTATGGGCCCAACATTTAGACTAAACCGCCTGGATGGCTGAGGATGTAAAGTTTATTTTAAAATAAAGTAAAAAGACATCTAGTTGTAATGTACTAGTTATGTGAGATCTTTTAGTGAGGGGGCCATTTTTTCCCCTCTAAAAACACACACACACACACTCCCTCCCATATGCCGTTATCATCCGAGAGTTCCCTGGGAAGGTAGCATGGTCACATCCAGCTAACAGCTCCATGTCTCTGCCACAGAGTCGGCCTTTCACGGTGATGTGTAGAGTCTTTTTCACTATTTATTTACATGACATAAATAAAAAAATATGCCTTACAGCCAAGTGTTTGCTGGTAGAAATGAAAGATCCTTTCTACCAGAGATGAGACCCTTTGTCATCGTTCTTAAATGTGTGTCGACATGTGAGTGTGTGAAGCTTTATCTGGCAACAGAAAAAGCTGCAGAGGAGGAGTTTAACAGTTTTGAACAAAATAAAGACTAGGTGTCTCTATCTCTTTGCCTAAAGTGCCCATAGATTGCTAGGTAAGGGGTTTACTGATCAAAAACTCTTAACAGGACCCCGCTTTAATAAGTCTAAACAGTAACTCAAAATGTAGCATGCCTATTATTAAATCAACTTCAAGCTGTCATTTACAGGAAGACGCTGTTGTAAACAGGCTTCTGTGAAATATATTTATCAACAGTCTCTCCCATACTCTTTTGTTCCCATAAAATTCTTCATCTCACTTTGTAACAGAACCACAATAAAAATTTGTTCCTCACTGGGATCCATGTTGAATGGATGAAGCGTTCCACACAGAAACGCTTCAAAAGTCTGAGCCTGGGATTTATTTGACAGATAAAGCACAGCTGCGCGTCATTAAAGCTCAGAATAATTGGCCTTAAGTCTTGGGAGTGTTATATGGCAGGAAGTAGTTTCTAAAGCACCTAGTTCTCCATCTCCTGAAGAAAAGGCAAATCCTTCACTTATTTGTAAGCGGAAAGAAAGTTTTGAGGCATTTTACACTGAAAGACATAATTCTGATCTCGTCTGATGAAGTTGATACATAGCTTTGAGAAGGACGCGACGTTTTCGTTGCACCATATAAAATCATTGACAATAATGTATGTGCAGAGACCCGTAGACAGACATATAATCCTGAGGCGACACAGTATAACCTCCTGACTCTGTGAAATGTTGTTTTTGTAGATTTGGTGAAACAAGCAGGAATTACCGTATATATTGAAAGACGTGTTTTTAAAGTTTAATAGTAGTAAATCTGCTTTTATATAAATATTTACTTACAGCCATTATTTTTGACTTGTTGGTATTATATAATCACAATTATATATCCAGAGATCTATGTATAATACATGCTAATAAACTATCTTTATGTAAAAAATGGCTCGTCATTTCCTAGCTATTGTGTGTCGGTGTGGATATGTGTGTTATTAGGAAAATATTAGCACATTCATGGACACTGAAATATGCTGAACATGGCTCACATCGAGTAGTGTGATCTGTTGGTCATCCTGAGCTATTTCTCTACTGCGGTGGTCATCAGCGGTCCACAGGCTGTTTTACATTCAAGTCACACACTAAAAATAATTAACAGGAATTAAATTAGAATGTTATTGCCAAACTCAAAACATATAGATTTTTTTCCATGTAGATTAGAGGTTTCAACCCCTTCTTTTCTGCTAATTATGATTTTATATCTACAGCTAACGAAAACACATCATTTCAAACTTGATGCGATATGTTGTGATATGTTGCAGCAGCTGACTCTAACCCAGCATCTCTAGATTCCAGTCCTAAAACCCTCCCGCCCTTCATTTTGAGATGCGTATCTATTCCAGAACAGCCGATCCAATGATTGCATGGCCTCTTCTGCAGCCATCAAGTTTTGCTGAGACTTAACAATATTTAACCTGTATGGTATAGTGACTTTCCTAATACTTGTATGTCTGACTTTAAGCCATGTTTGTCATATTTGATTTTGAGCTACACTCCACTGGAACCTAAATCTGCTAGATGCTAATTATCACTTCATCATCTTTGCTCTTCTTCTGCACGGACTCTTATGAAGATCAAACTAAAGTGTTCCTAAAAAGCACCTTGTTAACATAATTTTACTACACAATAAAAATGGGCACGGGAGTTTGGGGAACAATCATTGATTGTAAGAGGCTTCATGCTCCCATGTGCTTAATGACTTTTGTCTTACATTTTCCATAATTCTGAAGTATCACAGTTGTTCCAAAATTAGAGCATTTTAGTCTACTATACTTACATTATATAGGTGGAAAAGGTCAGAGGTCTGTCCCAGGACTACCCAGGTTCCTGGGTGTCTCTAGCCCAGCTATGTCTATCCCTGGAGACATGCTTGGAGAGGAAATGTCCCAAGTGTAACCAGGTTTCAAGCACAGGCTTTTGTGAGAGCGTGAACCGAGGCTCCCCTGAAGGGATTGTCAAGCTCAAAGAAACGACACATTTTGGGACACATTCATTACATTATAATGGTGGAAAATGTCAGGATTCTGTCCCAGGTCTATGGTTCCACACACATGTTCACAAGGGGGCGCCAGAACGAATAATTATTCTAGTTGGTATTTTCTGTATTTGACAGCTGTTTAAGCATTGAAAACAGCCAATAATGAGCAGATAATGTGTCTGCATACACAGGCCACTTTCCTTTCTGTTAGTTGAATGCTTGTGAAAAAAGAAATGGTGAATCATGCAATCATATCGGAGCTGCTTGATACATGTAGGGTCCTAATCATAGTAAAGACCATAGTACTAAAATTTAAACCGAGCATCAGAATTGAGAAGAAAAACATTTAAGTGACCTTGAACGTTGGTCTGAGATTTTCAAAAGCTCCAAGTAAACTGTGATTTTAATGCTTGAAAAGTCAAACAGAATGTTCAGGAAAAAATAATCAGTCTGTGGTTGTGGGGGCAGAGACATCCATCCATCCATCCATCCATTTTCTTACACCCTTGTCCCTAGTGGGGTCAGGAGGTGCTGGTGTCTATCTCCAGCTACGTTCCGGGCGAGAGGCGGGGTCACCTGGACAGGTCGCCAGTCTGTCGCAGGGCAACACAGAGACAGACTGAACACACAACCATGCACACACACACTCACACCTATGGAGAATTTAGAGAGACCAATTAAACTGACAGTCATGTTTTTGGACTGTGGAAGGAAGCCGGAGAACCCGGAGAACCCAGGCATGCACAGGGAGAACATGCAAACTCCATGCAGAAAGACCCCGTGCAGGGAATCGAACCCGTGGGTTCCACCAGTGTTGCCTACCAGTGGGTAGGCAACAGCTCTACCCACTGCGCCACTGCGCAGCCCGGGGCAGACATATTGAACGAATAATTGCTGGAAGTACAACATGTTTTCTGAGTGATATAATTTACTGACTCTATATGCACATTATATACAGACAACAACAAATGATGTACATAAAAATTTGGTTTAAAAAGAAAGTAAATCTTTAAATGTGTTACTGAAGAAACATCTGAGGTAAATATTTGCCAACTTGGAGACAAGCTTCTAATCGGTAGCCTTTCTGGTTGCTTATGTACATCAGCTCCATCTCCACGTCACAGACAGACAGGCAGGATCTGATGGGAAAGTATGGTACAGTCCAAGATGTTTAGATGGTCCTGTGGGACAAGCACTGGTTGACTACTTCCAACAGAGACGAGTTCTCCAAAGCTGCTGCCACTCTCTCTTTGTCCGCCAGCTGTTTGTTCACTGCAGATGGAAAAAAAATATATACACATTTCTGTACTGTTCAGTCTGCTTAATGTGTCTACAGGAGCATTTATCAAGTTTTGAGTGGGAAAACACTGTACAGAACAAAGCCAATCCTTTCAATAGGCACCCATTTAAGCACTAAAAATCATTTGTATTTGTCCTAGGTAAAATGTACATTTTACATAAGAGATTTCCCAAGAATCTCGATTTTGGGTTTTCTCTCTCAACAATTTGATATGCACCTGCACGGTCAAACCTTTGACGTGCTTTGCATATTTCTACCTGCTTCTTCTGAGGCATGAGTTCCAGGAGTGATGTGAACATCAATCTGAGTAGTAAAAGAAAAAAGTCTAGTTAAAATAATTATTATAAGAATACTGCAGTACATTTTTATTTACCAACAAACTCATAAGAGCAGATGATATTTAATGTCCATCTTCTATATCCTAGCAAACGTACTTTGAACCTGTCCGGCAAGGAGCGCAAAAGCTTGACCTTGATGGACAGACCAATGAGTGTCGCCATGCTGCAGTGGGGGATTGTGGGAGTGAACTCGACTCTCGCAGTACTCTCCGTATCATTGACCTGAAAATAATCACACACACAAACACCAAAATTCAACTTGTATCCGTAAATTCACACAGAGCAGCAGAGGAAACTACTTTGTTGAAGTTGAAGATTCTTCTGCCAGCATGCCTCCATAATTTGTGGATCAAACCAACCCTGATGAGAAAATACCAATCTGGAATCTAAAGGACCCTAAGGATCTCTGGTCAACTTGCAGAAGTGTGTCTACTTCCTGGCCAATCAGAAGGCAAAGGAAGGAGTCTGTCATTTTGTTTAGATTTTGTCACTGGCAAAAAAAAAAAATCTTTCTTCACATTTTGGGAGATCAAACATCCACAGGTAGGGAAGGTGAGAAATTTAACGGAATCAGGCAATAGGTGTAGCAGTACTATGCTATGCAACCATTAGCTGCGTTTTCATGTGTGCAAATCATTGTCAGTATTTTGCTAATGCCGAAAAAACATAGTTTTGTGATTACATTTGGTGTGATTAAATAAGAAACTAAATGAAAATTGTACATAAATCATTTGGACACGCGACGAGTCATTACAAACCACGGCAGTGACGGACGTAAGCAGTTACACACTCATAATTCAGCCTTGGCGCTAACGCTCATCACAGGATACGCTGGCGTCTTATTCAGTCCTTATACTTGGAACGAATAAACGTTTTGGTGAAATTGTAGTCTGCAACTTTTACAGAAGAGCTATGGATGCAACATGTACGAATGCAACATGTACGAATGACAACGTTTTATGGACTGCGTAATTCTGTGAGAGCTCTGGTGGAGGCAGCTGCACAATGTCTGGGAAAAAAAAAAAAAACCATCATCCTCCTACAACTTCCTGTTGTCTTCGTCATCGCTTTCACCAGAAGTAACATCCGGCTGTTAATCACGTGACTAGTGTGTTTCCAATGGAGCTTTGCGATTTACATCTATTTCCATATAAAGGAAAAACCTCTTCATCCTAGCGCGGAAACTTTTGTAGAAAGACATGTTTTGTTTTGTTTTAAGTTGCCGTGTTTCCATTAAGCAAATTTATTTTCGTAATATCAATTTGCACAATTGTTCCCTTCAAACAATATTAATAATCAGAATGGAAATTGAGCTCATTTTATTTTATCATGCAATTGATTGATTAATTGCTTTTTTGCAACAATCTTGCTGAAACAATCAGCAAAAGTACCCTAGAATAAATACAAAATTACTTCTGAAAGTAACTGGTTGTTTTGGCTCCATTTACTGTTTCAGAGTAAAAGGGGCTCTAAGCACAAATGCACTCCACACTTTTCAGATTTTTGATTGCAAAAGCAAAAACAAACAACAAGTATAACATTTCTTTCATTTCACTCTTAGGCAGAACTCCTCGTTGGTCTGTCGCATAAAATAGACTGAAGCTTATGGGTGAATCTTTTCAGAGCCCGTTAGTGGCGGTGAAGGTTGATACGAATTTAAACACGAACCTTAACTCGGACCTGCTCGACCACGTTGAGCTCCTCCAGAGTCAGCGGATGCTCCGGGTCATTGATGGATCGGATCAGATGTAGCACAAGTTAAAGGACACCAAACATTTATTCAGCATAACTGAAACTTTTTTTTTTTTTCCTTTTATGCATCAGATAATATAAATACAAGTACAGTGGTTTATTGTTTGCTATAAATTTTAATCTACTTTAGGAACGTTCTCAACTTTGTTTAATTATATTAAATACAACCTGAATTGCAGAACATTTTCATCACTTTTTTTTTTTTTTTAAAAGGATATCAAATATTTCCCTGTCGTCGATGGGGTCGTGAACGTCTTCGTCCTCTTCGGACGCTGTTAGCATCCTGTCCCCGGAGCGCTGGAAGATCACCGGGTTCGCATTCTCCAGTTGGTGCCTTTCGGACATTTTCAAGTATATTTTATGCGCCTTGAAACCGAATATATATATATATATATATCTCTAAACCGTTGTGCTGGAAAGAGCAACCTGAACGAGCACTTCCGGGTTTAGCGGAAACACAACGTCAACGTGAACGTCGTCTCCTTCTTCTTCTTCTTCTTCTTCTTTTTTTTATGGCGGTTGGCAAACAACTTATAGGTGCATTACCGCCACCTTCCAGATTGGAGTGTGGATCAGACGTTTACCTATTATCATCTCTCCATAATGCCCGCTCTTCTTAGAAAACAAAAAAATGCTGCTAAAAACTACATCCTCATAGATCAGAGATGATCTCTGAAACTATTCCCTAATATCTCATTTATTTTTATTCCTACTTAAATCTCTAAGTAACACCTCTCGTTCCTGAACATGTTTATTACATTCTAAAAAAAAAAAATATGTCGCGTTGTTTCTAATTTTCCACAATAATTACAACAACCTGTACTATGCTTATTAATTGTTTTAAGAGTACTATTTAATCCTGTATGTCCAAACCTTTTTCTAGATATAACATCTTCTTCTTCTTTTTTTTTAATTCTATTACATTTCCTTAATTCCCCAACTTTATTTTGGATAGTATAATAAAACTTAGCATTGCCTCCTCTATCCCACTGTTCTTGCCATTTCTTCTTGATATACATTTTAATAATATTCTTTACCTCATTTTTTTTTTAACTTATTTTAATATTTAAATCAACAATATTCTTTTTTTGCAGCACTCTTTTAGCAAAACTATCAGCCAACTCATTTCCTTTCATACCAACGTGGGCAGAAATCCAAACTAGTTTAACATGAGAGCCATCATTTTTAATCCTAAAAATGGAGTGACTTATATCCAATATAACATCTTGCAAAATACTTTGCACAGTTTTTCCCCCTAAACTAACCGACTGAGTCGAGTGATGCTGTTGGATGCAGGTAATGATAGCTAAAAGATAACAAATAGTCTATAGGCTACCGATGTTGTCTATGTTCAAAAGTGGGTAGTAGTTGTTACATTCACTTGAGTAACTTTTTGGAAGGTACTTATAAGAGTAGTTTTACTGCACTGTACCTTTTTCTTTTACTTAAGTCATATTATTATTGCTACGTAGATTCATTTTGCCCCCCCGCCCCAAAATAAGCCCTGTTAAACCCGCCTGGAACCGGGGCTGAGATAAACACCTTTGGAATAAGAAATTTAAATTAAAGCTGCAAGCAGCCTCGGGCGGCCCTCGCAGCAAGCGCCGCTCCGGCCTATTGGCCACCGCGGGGGTTCCGGCCACCGCAGAAGCTCTCGCTCGGTTTCCAGAGCCACAGCCCGCTCCCCACCGCGGAAGCTCCGCCGCAGTTTCCAGCACTGCCGCCCGCCAGCCGCCGCAGAAGCTGTCGCGCGTTTTCCCCGCCCGTCCACCGGGCGATACGCGTGAATGCGTTCGGCGGCGCTGCCCGACGATTGTCGAAAAATCTGGCGCAGATCGGTCGATGCGTCGAGGAGATACAACCCATGTATTAACTTAGGGGGCGCAGTGGAGCCAAATTACATTTCAAACCCGTTGGGCTCTTTAGAGGTGAACAAAGGTCATACATATCCAGTTTGGCGCCAATCGGATGATCCATGCCTGAATAAGAGCCAAACGTATGCATATGGCGAGGGACTGATATTCGCCATTTGGCCACGCCCACACGGTTCAGCCAGCAGCGAGCATTGACAGAGTTTATCATCCGAATCATCTTGATTAGGTCAAGAGAGCCATAAACGGAGCTTTCTAAGTAAAAAAACGGCACTTCCTGTTCTGAGGGGGCGGGGCTTAGATGACGTCATAATATGATGACATAGGGTCGTCAAGGATCCCACCAGGGTCACTCGTGCAAAGTTTGGTGCAGAAGCTATCGACCGTTCACAGTAAAATACAAGACTTCCTGTTGTCAGAGGGCGTGGCCTACGTGATGTCATCATTTGACCATTGGATATTATTCTACACCCGAGGATGATCAATAACTCAAACTTTGGTGTCTCTGTCAGTTTTTGTGTTAGAATTACAAATTATTTAATTTTTTCCTCTATAATTCAACATTGAACTGTCATTCCGTAGGGCAATGCTGCCCTCTGGTGTCGAATTACTGAAATTACTGAAATAGTTTCATTATTTCAGTAATTCGACACCAGAGGGCAGCATTGCCCTACACATGACAAAGCCCTTTGTATTACACAGTCGATCAAAATTGAACTCTGTCATTCCGTAGGGCAATGCTGCCCTCTGGTGTCGAATTACTGAAATTACTGAAATAGTTTCATTATTTCAGTAATTCGACACCAGAGGGCAGCATTGCCCTACACATGACAAAGCCCTTTGTATTACACAGTCGATCACAGGGGAACTTTGAGCCTTGCTAACCCCCCTTCAACGTGCTCCAAAACTCACCAATTTGATAACTTTAAATCAGACATGCCTTATGATCAGACTGACCGAGTTTGAAGCCGATCAATCGAAATCCCTAGGAGGAGTTCGATCAAATACGAAGGCTGTAAACGTCAAAATCGAGGTCAAATGAACTTCAATCTAAAATGGCCGACTTCCTGTTGGGTTTAGAGCATGGCTCTAAGAGACTTTTTTGTACGTCCCGACAAGATACACATGTGTACCAAGTTTCGTAATTCTAGGTTTAAGCATGGCTTGGGGCTGTTCATTTAAAATACTCTAGGGGTCGCTATAGAGAAATTAGGCCACGCCCACCAAATTTTGTTATGAATTCCTGTCGGTGGGTGGATAAGGATCCATCCTAGTGAGTTAGGAGCAGCTGGGCCCGAAATTGTGGAATTCAGAGCCAAACGAAATTCGACGGCGTTCGCAACGCCGCCACGCCCACCTGCTTCATCGCAGCCGGTCGGGGTTGGATTACTCAACACACCAACATGTCTTCTGTCTCTGGACACAGTTTCATGTTGATTAGGTCAAAGGGCTAAGATAGCGACCGTTCACAGTAAAACATGACACTTCCTGTTCTCAGGGGGCGTGGCCTACTTAAAAAAATAATTTCACCACAGGGTATTTTAGGACACCCGATGACAATCAATCAATGAAAGTTTGGTCCCTCTCTGTGTTTTTGTATAGGAAATATAAGAGTTTCGTGTTTCATGGCGAGTAGGTGAACTTTGACCCCTGCTAACCCCCCTTCAACATGCTCCAAAACTCACCAATTTGATAACTTTAAATCAGACATGCCTTATGATCAGACTGACCAAGTTTGAAGCCGATCAATCAAAATCCCTAGGAGGAGTTCGATCAAATACGAAGGCTGTAAACGTCAAAATCGAGGTAAAAAATGGACTTTCAATACAAAATGGCCGACTTCCTGTGATAGTTGGCTTATAACATTAAATGTAAGTTCTGAGTCTTTTGGTGAGCTCTACAAGTGTACCAAATTTCATGTCTCTACGATAAAGTACGTTCATACCATTGTGTCAACAGAAAATTGCTAGTTGCCGCCGTTGAGCAATTTTTTTTGCGATTTTTGTGACAACCTTAAAATTCAAAATTTTGAATTTTTCTAGTCGCGACCGCCAAGTTTGGTGAGTTTTTGAATATGATAAAGCCCCCAAAAAGGCGCCTCTTTAGGGGGGCAGAAAAATAAGAATAATAATAATAATAATAATTAAAGCTGCAAGCAGCCTCGGGCGGCCCTCGCAGCAAGCGCCGCTCCGGCCTATTGGCCACCGTGGGGGTTCCAGCCACCGCAGAAGCTCTCGCACGATTTCCAGAGCCGCAGCCAACTCCCCACCGCAGAAGCTCTGCCGCAGTTTCCAGCACCGCCGCCCGCTAGCCACCGCAGAAGCTGTCGCGCATTTTCCACGCCCGTCCACCAGGCGACACGCGTGAATGCGTTCGGCAGCGCTCCCCGACGACTGTCAAAAAATCTGGTGCAGATTGGTCGATGCGTCGAGGAGATACAGCCGATGTATTAACTTAGGGGGCGCAGTGGAGCCAAATTACATCTCAATCCCGTTGGGCTCTTTAGAGGTGAACAAAGGTCATACATATCCAGTTTGGAGCCAATCGGATGATCCATGCTTGAATTAGAGCCAAACGTATGAATATTGCGAGGGACTGATATTCGCCATTTGGCCACGCCCACACGGTTCAGCCAGCAGCGAGCAATGACAGAGCTCATCATCCGAATCATCTTGATTAGGTCAAGAGAGCCATAAACGGAGCTTTCCAAGGAAAAAAACGGCACTTCCGGTTCCGAGGGGGCGGGGCTTAGATGACGTCATAATGTGATGACGTAGGATCGACGGGCAAGCCTCCAGGATCACTCAGGTCAAGTTTGATGCGGCTCGGTCAAAATATGTGGAATGTAGAGGCAAACGTATACGAACGGCGTTGCCGCCATTGAAAACTCTTGGCACTTTAAAGCAAGCTAGACCAACATCCTATCTGTCATCCAACACAGAATCACCTTGATTAGGTCAAGAGAGCCATAAACAGAACTTTCCAAGGAAAAAAACGGCACTTCCGGTTCCGAGGGGGCGGGGCTTAGATGACGTCATAATGTGATGACGTAGGATTGACGGGCAAGCCTCCAGGATCACTCAGGCCAAGTTTGATGCAGCTCGGTCAAAAGATGTGGAATGTAGAGGCAAACGTATACGAACGGCGTTGCCGCCATTGAAAACTCTTGGCACTTTAAAGCAAGCGAGATCAACTTCCTATCTGTCATCCAACACAGAATCAACTTGATTAGGTCAAGAGAGCCATAAACAGAGCTTTCCAAGGAAAAGAACGGCACTTCCGGTTCCGAGGGGGCGGGGCTTAGATGACGTCATAATGTGATGACGTAGGATTGACGGGCAAGCCTCCAGGATCACTCAGGCCAAGTTTGATGCAGCTCGGTCAAAATATGTGGAATGTAGAGGCAAACGTATACGAACGGCGTTGCCGCCATTGAAAACTGTTGGCACTTTAAAGCAAGCGAGATCAACTTCCTATCTGTCATCCAACACAGAATCACCTTGATTAGGTCAAGAGAGCCTAATCAAGGTTCTCTTGATTAGAGAACCTTGATTCTCTAATGAATCCACAACACACCAACATGTCTTCTGTCTACGGAATGAACTCTGTCATTCCGTAGGGCAATGCTGCCCTCTGGTGTCGAATTACTGAAATAATGAAACTATTTCAGTGGGCAGCAGAGGGCAGCATTGCCCTACAAACAACGAACATGGACTGTTTATTATGTAATTACACAGAAGATCTCTCTAATTCATTCTGAGGGGGCGGGGCTTAGATGACGTCATAATATGATGACATAGCATTGTCAGGTATCACACCAGGATGAGTCAGGCCAAGTTTGGTGCAGCTCGGTCGAAACATGTGGAATCTAGAAGCAAACGTATGGCATCGGCGTTACAGTTCACTTCGCCACGCCGCCACACCAAGCTGCTTCATCGCAGCCGGTCAGGGCTTGGATCCACAACACACCAACATGTCTTCTGTCTCTGGACACAGTTTCATGTTGATTAGGTCAAAGGGCTAAGATAGCGACCGTTCACAGTAAAACATGACACTTCCTGTTCTCAGGGGGCGTGGCCTAAGCGATGTCATAATTTCACCACAGGGTATTTTAGGACACCTATTGTTGATCAATAACTGAAAATTTGGTGTCTCTGTGAGTTTCTGTGCAGGATATATAAGAGTTTCGTGTTTCATGGCGAGTAGGTGAACTTTGACCCCTGGTAACCCCCCTTCAGCAAGCTCATACAGTCACCAATTTGATAACTTTAAATCAGACATGCCTTATGATCAGACTGACCGAGTTTGAAGCCGATCAATCGAAATCCCTAGGAGGAGTTCGATCAAATACGAATGCTGTAAACGTCAAAATCGAGGTCAAATGAAATTCAATCTAAAATGGCCGACTTCCTGTTGGGTTTCGACCATGGCTCTAAGAGACTTTTTTGTACGTCCCGACAAGATACACATGTGTACCAAGTTTCGTAATTCTAGGTTTAAGCATGGCTTGGGGCTGTTCATTTAAAATACTCTAGGGGTCGCTATAGAGAAATTAGGCCACGCCCACCAAATTTTGTTATGAATTCCTGTCGGTGGGTGGATAAGGATCCATCCTAGTGAGTTTGGAGCAGCTGGGCCCGAAATTGTGGAATTCAGAGCCAAACGTATGGCAACGGCGTTACAGGTCACTTCGCCACGCCGCCACGCCCACCTGCTATGTCAAAGCCGGTCAGGGTTGGAATCCTCAACACACCAACATGTCTTCTGTCTCTGGACACAGTTTCATGTTGATTAGGTCAAAGGGCTAAGATAGCGACCGTTCACAGTAAAACATGACACTTCCTGTTCTCAGGGGGCGTGGCCTAAGTGATGTCATCATTTGACCATAGGGTAGTGTAGGGCACCCGATGACGATCAATCACTGAAAGTTTGGTCCCTCTATGTGTTTTTGTATAGGAAATATAAGAGTTTCGTGTTTCATGGCGAGTAGGTGAACTTTGACCCCTGCTAACCCCCCTTCAACATGCTCCAAAACTCACCAATTTGATAACTTTAAATCAAACATGCCTTATGATCAGACTGACCGAGATTGAAGTCGATCAATCGAAATCCCTAGGAGGAGTTCGATCAAATACGAAGGCTGTAAACGTCAAAATCGAGGTAAAAAATGGACGTTCAATACAAAATGGCCGACTTTCTGTGATAGTTGGCTTATAACATTAAATGTAAGTTCTGAGTCTTTTGGTGAGCTCTACAGGTGTACCAAATTTCATGTCTCTACGATGAAGTACGTTCATACCATTGTGTCAACATAAAATTGCTAGTTGCCGCCGTTCAGCAATTTTTTTTGCGATTTTTGCGACAACCTTAAAATTCAAAATTTTTAAATTTTCTAGTTGCGACCGCCAAGTTTGGTGAGTTTTTGAATATGATAAAGCCCCCAAAAAGGCACACGAAGAGGGGGGCAGAATCGTAATAATAATAATAAGAAACAGTACAGATACAATAGGCCTTCGCAGCGCTTTGCTGCTCGGGCCTAATAAAGCTGCAAGCAGCCTCGGGCGGCCCTCGCAGCAAGCGCCGCTCCGGCCTATTGGCCACCGCGGGGGTTCCGGCCACCGCAGAAGCTCTCGCTCGGTTTCCAGAGCCGCATCCCGCTCCCCACCGCGGAAGCTCCGCCGCAGTTTCCAGCACCGCCGCCCGCCAGCCGCCGCAGAAGCTGTCGCGCGTTTTCCCCGCCCGTCCACCGGGTGATACGCGTGAATGCGTTCGGCGGCGCTGCCCGACGATTGTCGAAAAATCTGGCGCAGATCGGTCGATGCGTCGAGGAGATACAACCCATGTATTAACTTAGGGGGCGCAGTGGAGCCAAATTACATTTCAAACCCGTTGGGCTCTTTAGAGGTGAACAAAGGTCATACATATCCAGTTTGGCGCCAATCGGATGATCCATGCCTGAATAAGAGCCAAACGTATGCATATGGCGAGGGACTGATATTCGCCATTTGGCCACGCCCACACGGTTCAGCCAGCAGCGAGCATTGACAGAGTTTATCATTCGAATCATCTTGATTAGGTCAAGAGAGCCATAAACGGAGCTTTCTAAGTAAAAAAACGGCACTTCCTGTTCTGAGGGGGCGGGGCTTAGATGACGTCATAATATGATGACATAGGGTCGTCAAGGATCCCACCAGGGTCACTCGTGCAAAGTTTGGTGCAGAAGCTATCGACCGTTCACAGTAAAATACAAGACTTCCTTTTGTCAGAGGGCGTGGCCTACGTGATGTCATCATTTGACCATTGGATATTATTCTACACCCGAGGATGATCAATAACTCAAACTTTGGTGTCTCTGTCAGTTTTTGTGTTAGAATTACAAATTATTTAATTTTTTCCTCTATAATTCAACATTGAACTGTCATTCCGTAGGGCAATGCTGCCCTCTGGTGTCGAATTACTGAAATTACTGAAATAGTTTCATTATTTCAGTAATTCGACACCAGAGGGCAGCATTGCCCTACACATGACAAAGCCCTTTGTATTACACAGTCGATCAAAATTGAACTCTGTCATTCCGTAGGGCAATGCTGCCCTCTGGTGTCGAATTACTGAAATTACTGAAATAGTTTCATTATTTCAGTAATTCGACACCAGAGGGCAGCATTGCCCTACACATGACAAAGCCCTTTGTATTACACAGTCGATCACAGGGGAACTTTGAGCCTTGCTAACCCCCCTTCAACATGCTCCAAAACTCACCAATTTGACAACTTTAAATCAGACATGCCTTATGATCAGACTGACCAAGTTTGAAGTCGATCAATCGAAATCCCTAGGAGGAGTTTGATCAAATACGAAGGCTGTAAACGTCAAAATCGAGGTCAAATGAACTTCAATCTAAAATGGCCGACTTCCTGTTGGGTTTAGAGCATGGCTCCAAGAGACTTTTTTGTACGTCCTGACAAGATACACATGTGTACCAAGTTTCGTAATTCTAAGCTAAAGCATGGCTTGGGGCTGATTTTTTGAAATATTCTAGGGGGCGATATAGAGAAATTAGGCCACGCCCACCAAATTTTGTTATGAATTCCTGTTGGCGGGTCAATAAGGATCCATCCTAGTGAGTTTGGAGCAGCTCACCCCGAAACTGTGGAATTCAGAGCCAAACGAAATTTGACGGCGTTCGCAACGCCGCCACGCCCACCTGCTTCATCGCAGCCGGTCGGGGTTGGAATCCACAACACACCAACATGTCTTCTGTCTCTGGACACAGTTTCATGTTGATTAGGTCAAAGGGCTAAGATAGCGACCGTTCACAGTAAAACATGACACTTCCTGTTCTCAGGGGGCGTGGCCTACGTAAAAAAATAATTTCACCACAGGGTATTTTAGGACACCCGATGACGATCAATCCCAGAAAGTTTGGTCCCTCTATGTGTTTTTGTATAGGAAATATAAGAGTTTCGTGTTTCATGGCGAGTAGGTGAACTTTGACCCCTGGTAACCCCCCTTCAGCAAGCTCATACAGTCACCAATTTGATAACTTTAAATCAGACATGCCTTATGATCAGACTGACCAAGTTTGAAGCCGATCAATCGAAATCCCTAGGAGGAGTTCGATCAAATGCAAAGGCTGTAAACGTCAAACTCGAGGTCCAAAATGGACCTTCAATACAAAATGGCCGACTTCCTGTTGGGTTTAGAGCATGGCTCCAAGAGACTTTTTTGTACGTCCTGACAAGATACACATGTGTACCAAGTTTCGTAATTCTAGGATAAAGCATGGCATGGGGCTGTTCATTTAAAATACTCTAGGGGTCGCTATAGAGAAATTAGGCCACGCCCACCACATTTTTTTATGAATTCCTGTCGGTGGGTGGATAAGGATCCATCCTAGTGAGTTAGGAGGAGCTGGGCCCGAAATTGCGGAATTCAGAGCCAAACGAAATTCGACGGCGTTCGCAACGCCGCCACGCCCACCTGCTTCATCGCAGCCGGTCGGGGTTGGATTACTCAACACACCAACATGTCTTCTGTCTCTGGACACAGTTTCATGTTGATTAGGTCAAAGGGCTAAGATAGCGACCGTTCACAGTAAAACATGACACTTCCTGTTCTCAGGGGGCGTGGCCTACTTATAAAAATAATTTCACCACAGGGTATTTTAGGACACCCGATGACAATCAATCAATGAAAGTTTGGTCCCTCTCTGTGTTTTTGTATAGGAAATATAAGAGTTTCGTGTTTCATGGCGAGTAGGTGAACTTTGACCCCTGCTAACCCCCCTTCAACATGCTCCAAAACTCACCAATTTGATAACTTTAAATCAGACATGCCTTATGATCAGACTGACCGAGTTTGAAGCCGATCAATCAAAATCCCTAGGAGGAGTTCGATCAAATACGAAGGCTGTAAACGTCAAAATCGAGGTAAAAAATGGACTTTCAATACAAAATGGCCGACTTCCTGTGATAGTTGGCTTATAACATTAAATGTAAGTTCTGAGTCTTTTGGTGAGCTCTACAAGTGTACCAAATTTCATGTCTCTACGATGAAGTACGTTCATACCATTGTGTCAACAGAAAATTGCTAGTTGCCGCCGTTGAGCAATTTTTTTTGCGATTTTTGTGACAACCTTAAAATTCAAAATTTTGAATTTTTCTAGTCGCGACCGCCAAGTTTGGTGAGTTTTTGAATATGATAAAGCCCCCAAAAAGGCGCCTCTTTAGGGGGGCAGAAAAATAAGAATAATAATTAAAGCTGCAAGCAGCCTCGGGCGGCCCTCGCAGCAAGCGCCGCTCCGGCCTATTGGCCACCGCGGGGGTTCCGGCCACCGCAGAAGCTCTCGCGCGTTTTCCAGAGCCGCAGCCCGCTCCCCACCGCGGAAGCTCCGCCGCAGTTTCCAGCATCGCCGCCCGCTAGCCGCCGCAGGAGCTGTCGCGCGTTTTCCCCGCCTGTCCACCGGGCGACAGGCGTGAATGCGTTCGGCGGCGCTCCCCGACGACTGTCGAAAAATCTGGCGCAGATCGGTCGATGCGTCGAGGAGATACAACCCATGTATTAACTTAGGGGGCGCAGTGGAGCCAAATTACATTTCAAACCCGTTGGGCTCTTTAGAGGTGAACAAAGGTCATACATATCCAGTTTGGCGCCAATCGGATGATCCATGCCTGAATAAGAGCCAAACGTATGCATATGGCGAGGGACTGATATTCGCCGTTTGGCCACGCCCACACGGTTCAGCCAGCAGCGAGCATTGACAGAGTTTATCATCCGAATCATCTTGATTAGGTCAAGAGAGCCATAAACGGAGCTTTCCAAGTAAAAAAACGGCACTTCCTGTTCTGAGGGGGCGGGGCTTAGATGACGTCATAATATGATGACATAGGGTCGTCAAGGATCCCACCAGGGTCACTCGTGCAAAGTTTGGTGCAGAAGCTATCGACCGTTCACAGTAAAATACAAGACTTCCTGTTGTCAGAGGGCGTGGCCTACGTGATGTCATCATTTGACCATTGGATATTATTCTACACCCGAGGATGATCAATAACTCAAACTTTGGTGTCTCTGTCAGTTTTTGTGTTAGAATTACAAATTATTTAATTTTTTCCTCTATAATTCAACATTGAACTGTCATTCCGTAGGGCAATGCTGCCCTCTGGTGTCGAATTACTGAAATTACTGAAATAGTTTCATTATTTCAGTAATTCGACACCAGAGGGCAGCATTGCCCTACACATGACAAAGCCCTTTGTATTACACAGTCGATCAAAATTGAACTCTGTCATTCCGTAGGGCAATGCTGCCCTCTGGTGTCGAATTACTGAAATTACTGAAATAGTTTCATTATTTCAGTAATTCGACACCAGAGGGCAGCATTGCCCTACACATGACAAAGCCCTTTGTATTACACAGTCGATCACAGGGGAACTTTGAGCCTTGCTAACCCCCCTTCAACATGCTCCAAAACTCACCAATTTGATAACTTTAAATCAGACATGCCTTATGATCAGACTGACCAAGTTTGAAGTCGATCAATCGAAATCCCTAGGAGGAGTTTGATCAAATACGAAGGCTGTAAACGTCAAAATCGAGGTCAAATGAACTTCAATCTAAAATGGCCGACTTCCTGTTGGGTTTAGAGCATGGCTCCAAGAGACTTTTTTGTACGTCCTGACAAGATACACATGTGTACCAAGTTTCGTAATTCTAAGCTAAAGCATGGCTTGGGGCTGATTTTTTGAAATATTCTAGGGGGCGATATAGAGAAATTAGGCCACGCCCACCAAATTTTGTTATGAATTCCTGTCGGGGGCTGGATAAGGATCCATCCTAGTGAGTTTGGAGCAGCTCTCCCCGAAACTGTGGAATTCAGAGCCAAACGAAATTCGACGGCGTTCGCAATGCCGCCACGCCCACCTGCTACATCTCAGCCAGTCGGGGTTGGAATCCACAACACACCAACATGTTTTCTGTCTCTGGACACAGTTTCATGTTGATTAGGTCAAAGGGCTAAGATAGCGACCGTTCACAGTAAAACATGACACTTCCTGTTCTCAGGGGGCGTGGCCTACTTAAAAAAATAATTTCACCACAGGGTATTTTAGGACACCCGATGTCGATCAATGACTGAACGTTTGGTCCCTCTATGTGTTTTTATATAGGAAATATAAGAGTTTCGTGTTTCATGGCGAGTAGGTGAACTTTGACCCCTGGTAACCCCCCTTCAGCAAGCTCATACAGTTACCAATTTGATAACTTTAAATCAGACATGCCTTATGATCAGACTGACCGAGTTTGAAGCCGATCAATCGAAATCCCTAGGAGGAGTTCGATCAAATGCAAAGGCTGTAAACGTCAAACTCGAGGTCCAAAATGGACCTTCAATCTAAAATGGCCGACTTCCTGTTGGGTTTAGAGCATGGCTCCAAGAGACTTTTTTGTACGTCCTGACAAGATACACATGTGTACCAAGTTTCGTAATTCTAGGATAAAGCATGGCATGGGGCTGTTCATTTAAAATACTCTAGGGGTCGATATAGAGAAATTAGGCCACGCCCACCAAATTTTGTTATGAATTCCTGTCGGTGGGTGGATAAGGATCCATCCTAGTGAGTTTGAAGCAGCTGGACCCGAAATTGTGGAATTCAGAGCCAAACGAAATTCGACGGCGTTCGCAACGCCGCCACGCCCACCTGCTTCATCGCAGCCAGTCGGGGTTGGATTACTCAACACACCAACATGTCTTCTGTCTCTGGACACAGTTTCATGTTGATTAGGTCAAAGGGCTAAGATAGCGACCGTTCACAGTAAAACATGACACTTCCTGTTCTCAGGGGGCGTGGCCTACTTAAAAAAATAATTTCACCACAGGGTATTTTAGGACACCCGATGACAATCAATCAATGAAAGTTTGGTCCCTCTCTGTGTTTTTGTATAGGAAATATAAGAGTTTCGTGTTTCATGGCGAGTAGGTGAACTTTGACCCCTGCTAACCCCCCTTCAACATGCTCCAAAACTCACCAATTTGATAACTTTAAATCAGACATGCCTTATGATCAGACTGACCAAGTTTGAAGCCGATCAATCAAAATCCCTAGGAGGAGTTCGATCAAATACGAAGGCTGTAAACGTCAAAATCAGGGTCCAAATTTGACCTTCAGTCCAAAATGGCGGACTTCCTGTGATATTTGCACTTCTAAATCTATACCTAATTCTGAGCATCTTGGTGAGCTCTACATGTGTACCAAATTTCATGTCTCTACGATGAAGTAAATGAATAGCAAAATTTCCTTTGAAAATTGCTAGTTGGCGCCGTTGAGCCATTTTTTTAGCGATTTTTGCATTGACCTTAAAATTCAAAATTTTTAAACCGCCTAGTCGCGACCGCCAAGTTTGGTGAGTTTTTGAATATGATAAAGCCCCCAAAAAGGCGCCTCTTTGGGGGGTAAGAATAATAAGAATAATAATAAACAGTACAGATACAATAGGCCTTCGCAGCGCTTTGCTGCTCGGGCCTAATAAACAGTACAGATACAATAGGCCTTCGCAGCGCTTTGCTGCTCGGGCCTAATTAAAGCTGCAAGCAGCCTCGGGCGGCCCTCGCAGCAAGCGCCGCTCCGGCCTATTGGCCACCGCGGGGGTTCCGGCCAGCGCAGAAGCTCTCGCACGTTTTCCAGAGCCGCAGCCCGCTCCCCACCGCAGAGGCTCTGCCGCAGTTTCCAGCATCGCCGCCCGCTAGCCGCCGCAGAAGCTGTCGCGCGTTTTCCCCGCCTGTCCACCGGGCGACAGGCGTGAATGCGTTCGGCGGCGCTCCCCGACGACTGTCGAAAAATCTGGCGCAGATCGGTCGATGCGTCGAGGAGATACAACCCATGTATTAACTTAGGGGGCGCAGTGGAGCCAAATTACATTTCAAACCCATTGGGCTCTTTAGAGGTGAACAAAGGTCATACATATCCAGTTTGGCGCCAATCGGATGATCCATGCCTGAATAAGAGCCAAACGTATGCATATGGCGAGGGACTGATATTCGCCATTTGGCCACGCCCACACGGTTCAGCCAGCAGCGAGCATTGACAGAGTTTATCATCCGAATCATCTTGATTAGGTCAAGAGAGCCATAAACGGAGCTTTCCAAGTAACAAAACGGCACTTCCTGTTCTGAGGGGGCGGGGCTTAGATGACGTCATAATATGATGACATAGGGTCGTCAAGGATCCCACCAGGGTCACTCGTGCAAAGTTTGGTGCAGAAGCTATCGACCGTTCACAGTAAAATACAAGACTTCCTGTTGTCAGAGGGCGTGGCCTTCGTGATGTCATCATTTGACCATTGGATATTATTCTACACCCGAGGATGATCAATAACTCAAACTTTGGTGTCTCTGTCAGTTTTTGTGTTAGAATTACAAATTATTTAATTTTTTCCTCTATAATTCAACATTGAACTGTCATTCCGTAGGGCAATGCTGCCCTCTGGTGTCGAATTACTGAAATAATGAAACTATTTCAGTGGGCAGCAGAGGGCAGCATTGCCCTACAAACAACGAACATGGACTGTTTATTATGTAATTACACAGAAGATCTCTCTAATTCATTCTGAGGGGGCGGGGCTTAGATGACGTCATAATATGATGACATAGCATTGTCAGGTATCACACCAGGATGAGTCAGGCCAAGTTTGGTGCAGCTCGGTCGAAACATGTGGAATCTAGAAGCAAACGTATGGCATCGGCCTTACAGGTCACTTCGCCACGCCGCCACACCCAGCTGCTTCATCGCAGCCGGTCAGGGCTTGGATCCACAACACACCAACATGTCTTCTGTCTCTGGACACAGTTTCATGTTGATTAGGTCAAAGGGCTAAGATAGCGACCGTTCACAGTAAAACATGACACTTCCTGTTCTCAGGGGGCGTGGCCTAAGTGATGTCATCATTTCACCACAGGGTATTTTTGGACACCTAATGATGATCAATAATTTAAAGTTTGGTATCTCTGTGAGTTTCTGTGCAGGATATATAAGAGTTTGGTGTTTCATGGCGAGTAGGTGAACTTTGACCCCTGGTAACCCCCCTTCAGCAAGCTCATGCAGTCACCAATTTGATAACTTTAAATCAAATATGCCTTATGATCAGACTGACCGAGTTTGAAGCCGATCAATCGAAATCCCTAGGAGGAGTTCGATCAAATGCAAAGGCTGTAAACGTCAAAGTCGAGGTCCAAAATGGACCTTCAATACAAAATGGCCGACTTCCTGTTGGGTTTCGACCATAGCTCTAATAGACTTTTTTGTACGTCCTGACAAGATACACATATGTACCAAGTT
Organism: Xiphophorus hellerii; assembly: GCF_003331165.1. Lineage (NCBI taxonomy): Eukaryota > Metazoa > Chordata > Actinopteri > Cyprinodontiformes > Poeciliidae > Xiphophorus > Xiphophorus hellerii. The sequence continues at coordinate 25,271,620 of NC_045693.1, read as the reverse complement.
TCGTAATTCTAGGTTAAAGCATGGCTTGGGGCTGTTCATTTAAAATACTCTAGGGGGCGCTATAGATAAATTAGGCCACGCCCACCAAATTTTGTTATGAATTCCTGTCGGTGGGTGGATAAGGATCCATCCTAGTGAGTTTGGAGCAGCTGGGCCCGAAATTGTGGAATTCAGAGCCAAACGTATGGCAACGGCGTTACAGGTCACTTCGCCACGCCGCCACGCCCACCTGCTATGTCAAAGCCGGTCGGGGTTGGAATGCTCAACACACCAACATGTCTTCTGTCTCTGGACACAGTTTCATGTTGATGAGGTCAAAGGGCTAAGATAGCGACCGTTCACAGTAAAACATGACACTTCCTGTTCTCAGGGGGCGTGGCCTAAGTGATGTCATCATTTGACCATAGGGTATTTTAGGACACCCGATGACGATCAATCAGTGAAAGTTTGGTCCCTCTATGTGTTTTTATATAGGAAATATAAGAGTTTCGTGTTTCATGGCGAGTAGGTGAACTTTGACCCCTGCTAACCCCCCTTCAACATGCTCCAAAACTCACCAATTTGATAACTTTAAATCAAACATGCCTTATGATCAGACTGACCGAGTTTGAAGCCGATCAATCGAAATCCCTAGGAGGAGTTCGATCAAATACGAAGGCTGTAAACGTCAAAATCGAGGAAAAAAATGGACGATCAATACAAAATGGCCGACTTCCTGTGATAGTTGGCTTATAACATTAAATGTAAGTTCTGAGTCTTTTGGTGAGCTCTACATGTGTACCAAATTTCATGTCTCTACGATGAAGTACGTTCATACCATTGTGTCAACAGAAAATTGCTAGTTGCCGCCGTTCAGCAATTTTTTTTGCGATTTTTGCGACAACCTTAAAATTCAAAATTTTTAAATTTTCTAGTCGCCACCGCCAAGTTTGGTGAGTTTTTGAATATGATAAAGCCCCCAAAAAGGCGCCTCTTTGGGGGGGCAGAATCGTAATAATAATAATAAGAAACAGTACAGAAACAATAGGCCTTCGCAGCGCTTTGCTGCTCGGGCCTAATAATAAACAGTACAGATACAATAGGCCTTCGCAGCGCTTTGCTGCTCGGGCCTAAAAAACTACATGGTGTAATTTTTCCGTTTGTCCTGTAGATGGCAGAGTCTTTTTATTCTAGCCTGACACACACCATGGTAGGTTTGTGGAAAACCCACAAACAGGTAAAGCGTGAACCCGCTGTCTATAATTATTTATCCGTGCAGCGTCATTAGGGTTTCCTGTCCACAGCAATGACTGGGGAACAGGTCGGGGGGGAAACATGGACAGTGTAATTCTGCAGAGTTATATTCCATAAATTAGAATATTGTTGAAAAGTCCATTTAACTCAATTGAGTAAGTGAAACACATTCCATCGATTATTTATGCACAGACTTCGGTTTCAAGCCTTTATTTCTGTTAATTATGACTTAATATTAGAATATTATATAGGCCAATAAACAAACATTCTTAATGCAAAAATGTGAGCTTTCTCTCTTTTTTTCTACCAAAAACTGGATAACAAAAGTCATCAGTCTGGTGCAAAATTGTCCTTTTCTTTTGAAGGACGATTTTGACTTCATAATTCATTTTATTTGTTGTTTCTGTTGCTTTGTTTATTTATTTTGGATATTTCAAATGTCTTCCAGTTCCAGTCTTATCCCTCATGCCATAAGACTACAAAACTCCTATTTATTTAATATTTTATTGTATATATTTATATTATATTGTCCATCCATCCATTTTCTAGCACCCTTGTCCCTAGTGAGGTCAAGAGGGCTGCTGGTGTCTATCTCCAGTGAATGTTTCGGGCGAGAGGCGGGGTTCACCCTGGACAGGTCGCCAGTCTGTCGCAGATATTATATTGTACATATTTATATTAATAGTTTTTATTATTACTTCTATTATTATTATTACTATCTCTATGTGTCAAAATATTCATTGGATTTTAAACTATCGATTTTTGAGAACGTGTCCTTGCATTCCTGTGTCGTTACCATTGTATTCCTTGAAAATGGTCTCAAAACAACAATATAATCGTTCATCGCAATAACAGTCTGGGACAATTTATCATCCGACAAACTTTTTTTATCGTGACAGGCGCACCGGCTGAAAGGTTGTTAAAAAATACTTTCAATCCGACAAACCGGCCTCGTCGGAAGCCATGTTTAATTTGACTGAATAATCCGTGATTATTCGGACCATGAAGCATTACATTTTGAGCACAGTTTATAAAGACAAAACATAACAGCAAACTGTAATGCAGAATGACAAGTGAGAGAAAACTGTGGACTGTTCAAGACAAAGTCTTGGCTAAAACCAACACATGTACACAAATGTATCTTCTTGTACCGTCTCAGCAATGCTGTCAAACATGAGGGACTGTGTGCTCACTGCTTGCCTTAGACCATTAGTTTGTGTTTATTATTATTCTTTTCTGAGAGTATGGAGATCAACACGGTCCTGTACAATCTGATGTTAGTCAGACACTGTTTCTGGAGTTGAGCCCAGAGCCAACACACCTGACGTGCTTTTAATGAGACCACAAAGCTGGTGACAGCCGGTGCACCACCTGAGATATAAAAAGCAGCAGCGGTCATCAGTATACAACCTTCTGGGAAGAATGTTTCACCACCTGTGACATTTTAGCATTTATTCGAAAAGATCGGGCCCTGGGGAGATGCAAAGTTTTGACAAACTTGGTATTTTAAACATCAGGCAACTTCGCCGACCACTTTTGTAGCAGATCTTTGTCAAGTTTGTGCTGAGACAAAAACCCATTCGTTTGTTAAAGTGTCTCACTAAAGCGTTCAAATCTGCTGAACTTGCTGAGATTCATACTAATGTACATACTACAGTCTCAAATGGCAAAATGAAAAGGTAATAAAAAGTTGAAATCCAAAATAAAACTAGTGATGTTCCTGTTGTTGTTGATCAAAAGCAACTCTACAGGACATGGTCTTTTAGCCTTGAAGTTTGTTCAAGATTAGTGAGGCATAAAAACTGAAAGCATTTGATTAAGACTCTGGGGATGCAGAGTAGATTTAAACCAGAAGACCTGAGAGGTCTGGAAGGTTGATACAACAGCAGATCTTTAATATATTTTGGTGCCAAGTCATGTAGTGATTTATAAACTAACTATTTTAAAGTCTGTTCTTTGAGTTACAGGGACTCAGTGTAAGGACTTTTATAACTAGGGCGATGTCTTCAGTCTTCCTGGTTTTTGTGAGAACGTGAGTTTCTCTGTATCTTGATGAGACATTAGTCCTTTAATCCTAAATATTGTATCCAGGTTACTGAAGGCTGACCTAGTAACTGTCTCTGTGTCTCTGATGGTTGAGATAGCCTGAGCTGACTCCAGATCGTTCCTTCTTAGGTCCAAAGACAATAAGTTCAGTTTTGTTTCTGTTCAGATGAAGAAAATAGATTTGTCATAAATTGATTCGTCCTAAGCGTCTCAACTTCTGAGCATGAGTCACCTGGTGACATCGTAACGTACAGCTGTGTACCATCTGCTCAGCGATGGTAGCTCATCTTATTTCTTGTTCTAACCTGAGCTAGCGGGAGCAGATAGATATTAAATTGGAAGGGACCCAGGATTGAATCTTGGGTCAATCCTGGGTTCAATGTCACCCCACATGTGACTTCTGTCCGCTCTGATGAAAAATGACCTACTGACTCGAAGAAGTCGATGTCTTTTAGGTAAGTGTTTTCCTGAATGATTATGACACCTTTATCACCATTTGTCAATAATTTAATCCCTGAACTTCTATCTGTAGCTACTTTTAAGTTCCAGTCACCAACATCTGTCACTTCCGTGTGATTTAATGAGCACAACCCAGAGCCTCAAAAGCTTCAAGAGCACAAAGAGTTCCTCTCACCATATCAAAGTTCTCTTTCAAGTCTCAGGATTAGGATGTTTTCGAAGAATTTTCCTTTTAAGTTTAAAGTAGATCCTGGAAAAGCTCAACGTTTTTTTGTTGGGTTTTTTTCCCTCATAAAGCATCTTAGCCCTTCAGAGGGCTTGGGACTCTTCAAAAACTCAAAAGTTCCTGACGAAAAGAAAGTTTGTGAAGAAAGAAAGAGCGTGAGAGAGAGAGAAAGGAAGAGAAAAGAAACAGGCGAATGATGAATGACAGAGAGTTAATGAAGTGCAGCGGATCAAATCGTGCTGGGATGTTTGTGGTTGATCTCATTAGAGATGAACTCATCTTCTCTTTCACAGCAGCAGTGCGGTAACACTGGGATCAGGGTGATTACTACACTTAATTGACAGCGCGGAGAAAAGCCAGGGGTGCGTTTCTAATACCGTTCTAACTAAACGGGTTTTGTGCTCATCATCATTTGAATGGTAGGCCACAAAAAATGTAAGATATTTAATAAAATTCTGCAATCAGACTGCATTGTACACACTCCCCGGCCACTTTATTTAGTGTAGATATTTACTGAGCTTTAACTTTTAACTGCAGGTGGGAGAAGGAGTTTTAGGGTAATTGCTTTTTAAAAATAAAAATAAAAAAAAGATGGTAGGTGGGAACCCTATGTTGGCATTAAATGACAAGAAAATGCCTGTATGGTATGACAGCAAAAAATAAAATAAATAAAAAAATAAAATAAAAGTCCACAAAACTTTGTGTCAGTAACTTTTAGACACTTGCTGGCCAAATCTTGGAAGGAGTTTCAAAAGTAAAGCCACTCGCAAGACCACCTGATTTTACTATTTTCTTTCTATTGAAACATTTGAAAAGTTGAAGAAAGGTTCTGAGTGCTGACACTTGCTCTGTTCCCCTGTTGTCTCCTCAGGTTGGTTCATGAGTTCAGATATGAGGCAGAAATCATCTGGTTTTGAAAATGGATGGTTTTTTTTTCTGTGTTCCCGTTCGAAACAAGCTTGGCAAGTAAAAATAATCAATGCTGTTTTTATGGGACTTAAGCTTTGGAAAGTTGCAGCTCAACATATTTAACAAAGTCACTGTTTGTGGGGTCTGCATTTTTATGTCGCCGTTTGCTCTACAAAGACTTAAGCCTAGAGGACGACGTCTCGTCATTTTGTTTCTTCCTGTGGCCCTAATACTCCTTGATAGCAATCTGCTCAAATGTGAAAAAGAACAAGAAATAAGTCGTGATTTTCTTTCTGCTATTCGCACAAACTCTGTGAGGCCCACAATCCTCGTGAAATCGAAGGAAAAGTCCGTGTTTATATCTGGTGAGCCACACTCACGTCTCCGTCTCCACGGGGGGCAACATGGCTCCAAAGAGTTCTTTGTTTTCTGCCGCCGTTCTCCTCCACAGAGATCAGATCCCAGAGATGGTTCAGCCTGTGGGAGGAGATCTCTATTACGATAGTCCTGAGGGGTCTGCATCTTTCTGTCCCCAATGAAGGGAAGCCGTTGAACACGAGCAGAGAGAGGGCAGGGAGGAAAAGAAGCGCAGCACCAACAGAACCAAAGCCACAGGTTTCCGCTTCACCAAGCTGTTTCTTTTTGTGTTCGGAAACTCTTTTGTCCGACGCTAACAAATGGCCGGGTGTTTTGTTTTTAGGTTTTCCTTCTGCATCCACATTTTACCCCAACAGCAGCTTTTCTGACGTGACCAACTGTGACAAGCGAGAAACGTTGAACAATCTTTCAGTATTCATCCATAAAAGCAATACTAATATCGGATGTCAATATTGGCCCAAATTCTCATATCGGTGCATTATTAAAGTTAATATTTGACCTGTTTTCTCAAATTTTTTCTCTTGTGACCTTGTTTTTTTTTGTTTGTTTTTAATAGCCAAGGGTTCAGATGCCCTGTACGAAGCAAAGCGTAGAAGGTACTGGTTTTGGTTGAGGTCATCGTTCACTTGTCAGTTATTCCTAACATCTGTGCAGAGAAACACACAAAACTGTTAATAACCTATTTATTAGTGGAGCAAATTAGTGTGATTGTTTTACAGGTTTTTATTTATTTTTTGATAAATTACATGACTGAAGAAATTTAAATTCAAACATTCTCATATATGAACTAATTTTCTCCAGAAATTTACATGACAAAGAGGTCTTAATCAACAAGCTCAGTCTTAAGTCTGAAAATAATAGCAGAGAGAACAAAGAGTGTTTTTACTCCATTGGCTTCACCGTAAACAGTCAGACCTAGAAGCTTTTCACTCCGTATAAAAAGCCGGCAACTCACGACCTTGATGCCCAACACCTATGCATCGATCCCTGAACGCAACACGGTGCTTAAAGGCAATCATAGTGAGACATGTCCACAGAGACGGACATTATTGATCTATTTCTGCGAAGAGCTGATGGCCCAAAATCTGGTCAATTCCAGAAACACAGTCATTTACTCCCAGAACCCGTCCGGTAGCACAGCTGATCTTGGTGCTGATAGCAAAACGTCCTAAAGATAAATGGTGGCATGAAAATAGCATCTCAAAAGGTCAAAAAATGCAGAACCTACAACCCCAAATCCCAGAGGAGTTGCAAAAGGAGGCTTTAAAATTGAGAAAAAAAGTCAGTTTTTGATCAAACGTTTTGGCACTAGGTGGGGGGTTTTTTTCCCAGCCATTTTGAAATTGGTGTATTTTGCAAACCTGCAATGGAAACACTTTTTTCACATCTGAGAGTCACACGATCAACAACCGGAAGTTGCCACTGCCGCAAACCATGAAGAAGACGACGACAGGAAGTAGTTGGAGGATAAATGGCTTATTGCGTAAACAAACGCATTCACGTTTGATTTTAATTGTCAATTTTTTTAATATATTTTTTTTACATTAACAGAATATTGAAAATGTTTTGCGCACATTTGTAATGGAAACGCAACTAGTAAATTGTGATTAATCAGGTTTTTTTATAAACCCCAGAATGTGACACTAAATGTGCAGCTAAATGAAACCTGCCTGACAGCATGACGTAGGCTACAGCGGTTCAAACAGCAACAAACTAAACAAACAGATGTAGAAAAATCATTAGCGTCCATCAGTCTGGAAAGAGCTACAAAACCATTTCTAAGGCAAACGGCTGGTGGAGCTGAGCTCATCATACCAAATACTTCTCACTGCAATGCTCCGAAGAACTGGTGTAAATAGCATAATGGAGAAACATTGTGTTGAAGACAACAGGAGCTTCTTAAAGAGTCAGAGGCCCAATTTCAAGGCGTCAAATTGCAAAGTCAAATTCCTTTTAAGCTATATTTGACATACAGCATTTTTATAACAACTGAAGATAACGTAGTTACTTGAATGTGCTATAAAACAGCACCATGTGTCCGGAAAAAATACACAAAACCGCCCCTTTAAGCAGTTGTGCAGAAAAACATCTGGATCTTTTAACAAAACTGTGATTTCTACTAATACTCTCTGCATAGCTAACCAAGAAAAATCTTAGAAAAGTTCAGTACCTGACTGACTTAAATCTTAAGTCTGTTCATGTTCTTTGTTAGCCTATCATTCTTATTTGAACAGATAAAACTAAACAAGTGAAATGAATTATTTTAAAAATTTAGTAAAATAAAATAATCTGACGACACATAATCATCATCCTAAAATGTTAGGCAAGTCGCATTACAACAATTATTTCTGGAATTATTTCCGTATTTGATTTTCAGTTTTCTTCATAGAAACAGTCCTAAACAACCCATTTTTTTCTTACTGTTGGTCATTGCAACAGTGTGTTCATTTCTAATTTGTGAACTGCTAAAGAACTGGTTGGTCTGTTATTAGTGTGTACTCTGTGTATGACACAGGTTGATGTCAGGGGAGCCTCATAACAACACATTTCTTTTGAGCAAGCAAAAAGAAAAGCTAATCACGCTGAGAACCGCCAGGTTTCTCAAAACACTGTGATTTTAGTTCGGAGGCCGTAATCAAAGCTTTTGGATCGGCTTTGATTTTTCACGGGGGCCAAAACGACACAATCCAAGTTGCCGTGACCACAGAATACTAAGCGAGCAGATCGAAGCGGTCGCTCTTAGAAGCCGACGCCTTCAAGCCGAGAGCGCAGTTGAATCTTTTCAGATGGCAAAAGTGTGTGTGACGGAAACATCAGCTGGACGCATAAAAACAGAATTCTGCAACTGTGTCATAAAGGCGGGTAAACTTCACAGGACTCCTTTAAATTTGTAGTCCGTGTTGTGATCATAATAGATTCTTTTTACTTCAGCATTTCAATATGGAGGTTTTAATAAATAAAGCAGTGTGTGCAGTTTGGGGTTTTTTTCATGTTTGTTTTTAGCATTGTCCTATGAAATGGCTAAAATAGAAAAAAGAAGAACCGATTAGATTTTTGTGCAGATCCAAGTTGCTCTCATTGGCTTCTCTTCGGGACCAATCTTTGGAGATTAGTTGACAAATAATATCCCATTAGCCCTGGAGCTGGAGCCTCTGATGCACAAAGACCCTCATTACCGCTCCATGCAGTTGTAAGGCTGCGCGTTAATTCATTTTTCGTTATACTCTGCTGGTTTACCACAGTAAGCTGCCAGTGGTAAGGGCCTGTCCAAAAGCCTGGCGATTAATTTTGACCCCTCCTCGGTGACAGAGACGGATCCTGTTGCAGAGGAAGGGACTCAGTGCTGCAACTTATTCCGAGGCTTCTGTGCAACTTGTAGCAATTACGGCTGTTAAATCTAGTTTGTTGCCTCGTGTGAATAATACACCTTGGTGTCTGTTAGGTTTCAATGTAGGGATGTGAATATAGTGAGAGACAGTAGAAATAAAAATCTACTGGCACCTCTAGCCATGGAAATAATGTATCCATAACTTGTTCAGCTATCGTGCTGCAAGCTCTACCTGAAGAAAAATATCTTTTTGTACGCGGGAATTCTCACTTTAAAATGTTAAGCTATTGGAGTTTGCCTTGTTTTGTTCTTTTATAATTGGAATTTTTATTCATTTATTTTTATTTTAAAAAGAAAACTCAGGGTTCCTGCTGTGGAGACAGAAGTATAGTTTCAAACAATGTTACTGATTTATCGTACACTAGAGAATAGTTTTTTGGTTTTTAAGTTAAGCTAACATTAGCTTAACTTAAGCTAATGTTAGCAGCCCGTGAGTTAGCACGGGCTGCACAGTGGCGCAGTTGGTAGCACTGTTGCCTTGCAGCAAGAAGGTCCTGGGTGCATGGAGTTTGCATGTTCTCCCTGTGCATGCGTGGGTTCTCTCCGGGTACTCCGGCTTCCTCCCACAGTGCAAAAACATGACTGTCAGGTTAATTGGTCTCTCTAAATTCTCCCTAGGTGTGTGTGTGTGTGCATGGTTGTGTGTCCTGTATGTCTCTGTGTTGCCCTGCGACAGACTGGCGACCTGTCCAGGGTGACCCCGCCTCTCGCCTGGAAAGTAGCTGGAGTTAGGCACCGGCAACCCTCCTGACCCCATTAGGGACAAGGGTGAACAGAAAATGGATGGATGGATGTAGTTAGCACAGCAGGCTAGCTAGCTTGTTAACATTAGTCATAAAGGTAAAATAAACAGGCTGCATGTTGAACACTATTGCACAATGTGTGTAATTCTTGCTTGAAAAGCCAGATATTCTCCATTAGTAGGTTAATATTTAATAATTTTTATTACATTTTACAGACTGAAGGATACTTTCAGGGAGTCCAATATTCTCATGTGACTGTACGTACGTACGTACCTACATGTGCATTTCAGCCAAAGTGGCAGGTAAAAAAAACATATATATATATATATATATATATATATATATATATATATATATATATATATATATATATTTATATTTTCCCCTCTTTGTGGAAATTTCAGCTAATTTACAGAGAAGCTGAAAATAAAGGAGCGGAACCCCTGACAAACTTTCAACCTTGTAAGATGGTACATGATGTAACGTAAATCCCATGTTCCAAAGTAGCCATTATCTAGCAGCAGATTCATATTCTCTACTCCCTCAGTTTTCACCAAAGTGGGATTTTTTTTATTCTTCAGCTCAGCGCCCCCCCTGTCGTTCACTTCAGATGGGTAAGCAACGCCTCGAATCGTTAAAGCTCTGAAGCATCCTGGCATGGAGCCCTGCACCTAATATCACGCTTCACTATGCGGTCAATACTCGACAGCGGTGTGAAAAAAGCCCAGAGTGCTCCCAGAAACACTAGAGGACATAGTTTAATTCACGCGGCCGCTCGCCGAGGTCAAAGTCAACAGGAGCAAATCAGCTCAGGTCCGGCAGACAAGTGGAAGAGCAATCATTTCAGTCAGTGAGGCTAAAAGACATTCAGTTTGAAGAAGAGCCAGATATCAAAAAGCTGCAGGCAGGGGGTCCAGTTGGCTTGACAGTGTTTTGATCTCAAAAGCTGACATTTTCCAGCACAGTTTACACATTTACAGTCAGTATTAACCAGGAAATTCAGCCGCAGCACAAGTCGGGCTGAAAACGCTAAATCTTCTCTATCGGGGTTCCTGCAGGTTTCACCAACTCAAATTGAAGGCCTTTTGAGACCCTTGTGAATGAAATGTTAGACATGTATCACAACAGAAATGTAAAAAAAGATCGTTACATATTTTATAATGAAGTAGTGCCAAGCTATTTTACACAGAACACATGCAGCATTCTATGGGTTGGCAACAGAAGTGGACAAGCGGCGAAGACTAACGTCAACCAGCCAATGGGCGAAAGTTTACAGGCAAGAAAAGCTAGGAAGCTAGCAAGGGTGTATTAGCAGACTACCAGGTGTGACTTTAAGTTAAAGTGTGTAACACTATTAGTGGAAAGAATGTCCTATCCTATCAAAAAAAAATTAAGTGAAGCGGGCTGACAGTGAATACTTATTAATAATTAATTAGCAACAGTATTTATTTATGAGTGATGAAACAGCTCTCCACATTTCCTTCAGTTTTGTCACTTTATTCTCCAGAGATAATAAAAAATAACACAGACTTCCTAAGATTCCTTTGAAAGAACTGAATATTTAATGGAGAGTCTTCTTTTTTTTCACAATATGCACAAACCTGATTTTTAAAGGTTGAGAGCAGCACTATAAATCTCTCCATTTTATCGATCTGGCGTTGAAACATTCATTAGGTTGGTTGTTTTGGAGGTCAGATGAAAAAGACAGAAAACTATTGTGGTCAATTATAGCAAAAAAAAAAAATCAATAGTGAAAACAGAAGTACCTGTGTGAAATGAGCTGCAACAAATGATGGTGGACACACACCACCAAGCCTTTGTGTAGGAGAGCTCTGCTGTTTGTAACATTGTTTAGCAATAAACAACACTTCAACTCAAGAATCTAGAGGATGTGGGAAATCTCTTAAACAGCCAAAAAATAATAATGAAATGTAAAACTGCACATAATGAAGGGAATGCTGCAGTTCCACCCGAGGTGACAAAAGACAGAAATATTACTGTTTTACCTTGGCTATGAAGAAATTTGAGTTGTGTTACTCTCGCACTTGCTTTTCTGCAACACAGTGGCATTTTCAAGTGCTTCTCAGTTTGTAGTTGTTTTATGGCTTTCTGGATTCATTATTCCCACTTTGTTGATACAAGTAGTGATTTTAGGAGCAGCTCCTCTGCCTCATAACAGCGCCTTTGACGTAAAGCTGTGGTTGTTGTAAGGAAGGTGAACATGTCCAGAAAATAAAGAGGCAGAATCATGCCAGTACAAGTACGGTTGAAAGTGGGAGGGTAATAAGAGCAGAAGAAAGGAGACAAAGTGAAAGAAAGAGAAACAACAGACATGTTGAAAACTTTGCTGAACTGAGTGCTGGTTCTGAAAGAAGCAATAGAAAAATGGTAGATCGATACACCAAATGGTTATTTTCTCCATTAGTCATCTAATGGCCGAGTTAATAGTCTTTCAGATGGGACATTATTGGACGTCTAATGAATTTGTGACTTCCATTATGTTTCAGATTAGAGGATAAAGAGAGACAGAAATGAACGTTAACGGTTCGTCTAAGTGCCTTGTAATATTTGCTCATAAACGTCTCACATTTTCTCACATTACAGCCTTCAAGGTGAGTTTAAGAGCAGGGAGGAGAAGGAGGGACGTCAGGGAATGTCTGGAAGATGATTAACCGAATAAATGGTTGAAGTTCAAGTTCATTTGTATAACTCATTTCAGTAACGAAGCTCACCAAAGTGCTGTACATCATAAAAACATAATGCAGTCAAAAATTTTGAAACAAGCAATAAACATTACATTTTGTCAAATGCCGTCATGTTTAAAAAAAAAAAAAAAAAAAAGATTTCTGGTAGTAAATGAATGTTATTTGGCGTCTGGAAAACAAGCTCTTTCAAAACCTCAAAATTAATAAATTACAATCTTCAGGTATTGGATCAAAAGCAAAACATACAATTTATTATAATAATGAAGAGCACATTTTTTCCAAAGTTTCTCTTTAATCAAATTTATTGAAGAAAGCCAAAAAGACAGAACAGCAGACATTTATATTTCTGATCTAAACCTAAAGACCGTAGCAGAAAACAGCATCAGTTCTAAGACAGATTCAGTTTCCTCTTTGAATCACTACAAAGAAAACACCAGTGAGTTCATCTCACTTCAATATCAACTGATCTGAACAAGAACAACATTTGTTCTGCAGAACATTGGAAGAGGAACCAGAACATCCAAATACATCAATATGAATATTAAAGCAAAACTATTAGAGCCCAGAGAAGATTAAATTTTCATGTGGAGAAATATTTCAGTGTCATATAAGAATAAAAAAAAAACCATATATCCTCCTGGAACGCAGATAAATACATTTAAACCAGAAAAAGTAAAGAACAGAGCAGAGATCAGAACAATGAACCCTGATCAGCAATCAGAGACAACAGAGTAAATCTAGTTGGGTTTACAGAACTCTGCAGAGTCTCTGTGGTGCCGAACCCAAACTCCAGCCAGTAGCGGCTGAGTGAATGTGGTCTGGACTCTGTGGATTAGAGTCATGGTGTCAGAGACGTTGTAGAAGGACAGAAGACCTGCTGTGTGATTCAGGTACACTCCTAGTCTGGAGGAAACTGGACCTGAGACGGAGGTCCAGATGTTGTTGTGGCCAAATTTAGAACTGTTACAATATAAAGCCCAAGATTTGTCATTAAATCCAAATCCACATTCAGTCCCACTTCCTACTCTGCTGATATTCTTGTATGTGACTGCTACACGAACTGTCCCGCTCCACTCCACCTCCCAGTAACAACGTCCAGTCAGACTCTCTCTACTCAGAACCTGATCCCAATAAGTGAATCTGTCTGGATGTCTAGAATAAAACTGATCCTGATTCATCCTTGTCACCTTCCTGTTCCCCTCTGATAGTACCAGACAAATGTATGTTGTGTTTGAATCCAGAGTGATTTCACGGTAATATTTCAAGAATCCAGCTCTGCTCTTTGGTTCTGGTTCTGACAGTAGAACATCCACCTCAGTGACCATCACTGAGATGTTTGTCCCTGCGTCTCTCAGGACGTCCTGTAGTTTCTCTCTGAGCTCTGACACAGCTGCTGTCACGTCCTCAAAGTGTCTCAGAGGACGGATGTTGATGCTGGATGAGCCTTTAGACTCATTGAGTGCTGGCAGTGAGGGGTAGTTGAGGAGAAACTGGTTGTGATCCTCTGTGTGTGAGAGCTGCTCCAGCTCAGCGTCTTTCCTCTTCAGCTCAGTGATCTCCTGCTCCAGCTTCTCCTGAACATCTTTGACTCGACTCACTTCAGTTTCCTGCTGGGATCTGATCTGCTGCTTCACCTCAGAGCTTCTGTTCTGGAGGAGACGGATCAGCTGGGTGAAGGTCTTCTCACTGTCCTCCACTGTTTTATCAGCAGAGCGATTGATGGCCTCCACCTCCTGTTGAAGCAGCTTCACATCTTTCTCTCTGTCCTGGATCCTCTGCTGGATGTTTCCTCGTCTTTCCTCCAGCTCTCTCTGCCTCTCAGTGCTTTCTGCTGCAGCTGACACCGTGTCGTGGCCTTTATGTTCATCCACAGAGCAGAGATAGCAGATACTCTTTTGATCGGTACGGCAGAACATCTTCATCACCTCGTCATGACGAGAGCAGATGTTCTCCTGGAGGTTCCTGGTCGGCTCCACCAGCTTGTGTTTCCTTAAAGCAGCTGAATCATAATGAGGCTGAAGGTGTTTATCGCAGTAAGAGGCCAGACAGACCAAACAGGACTTGATGGCTTTCAGTTTTCTGCCACTGCAGACGTCACAGGCCACATCTTCAGGTCCAGCAGAGGGGTGATCAGCAGCAGCAGCAGCAGCTTGGAGTCCAGTCTTCTTCAGCTGCTCTACTAAAGCTGCTAGTATGGTGTTCTTCTTTAGCACAGGCCTCGGTGTGAATGTCTCCCTGCACTGAGGGCAGCTGTGGATTCCCTTCTGATCCTCTGCATCCCACTGGGTCTTAATACATTTCATACAGTAGCTGTGTCCACAAGGAATAGCCACCGGGTCCGTCAGTAGATCCAGACAGATGGAACAGGAGAAAGTTTCTCTGTCCAGCTGATTCTGCTCCATTTCTGCTCTCAGTCACAGCGACTGTGTTAGTTTCACTTCCTGAAAACAGAAACTGGTTGGAGCTCTGGTAAGAGCAGAGAGGCAGCAGCCAATCAGCTGTTGGATCCGCCCAGCTTCAAGGTGTGTTTAAGAGCAGAGAGGAGAGGGAGGGACATCAGGGAATACATAGAAGAAGGTTGAAAGTAGAAGTTCTAGTTCATTTGTATAACTCATTACAGTAACAAAGCTGACCAAAGTGCTGTACATCATAAATACATAATGCAGTCAAAAATTGTTGAAACAAGCAATAAACATTACATTTTGTCAAATGCTATCATCTAAATGATCAATACACATCAAGTTGATCAATGTTCCACTTAAGACTAATCAAAGTAACTCTAACCAGGTGGATTTTTAGCCTTGATTTAAATGAAGTCAGTGTTTAAGCTTCCTTCTCGGCTTTTTTTTTAAAGTTTGTTCCAGATTTGTGGTCTATAGAAGCTGAATGCTGCGTCTCCATGTTCAGTTCTGTTTCTGAGGATGCAGAATCTGAACCGGAACCAGAAGACCTGACAGGTTCTGGAAGGTTGATGCAACAAAAGCTGTTTAATTTATGTTGGTGCTAAACTGTTGAGTGATTTCTAAGCCAACAGCATTTTAAAGTCTGTCCCCTGAGCCACAGGGAGCCAGTGTAAGGGCTTTAGAACTAGAGCGATGTGCGCCGTCTTCCTGGTTTTAGTGAGATGGCCAGCAGCAGCGTTCTTGAGGTGGTTCTGATGAAGTCTGGGAGTCTGGTTGTCCTGTCTGAGTTAGCGATGGAACGACAGCAGCAAGTAATGAAGGGAAAGCAAAAATGATAGCGGAGACATTTTCCATTTGGGTCTTAACTGCTTCTAGAAACAGTCTGAGTGTTTAAAAAAAAATAAAAGAAAACAGACCCAGCTGATTTCTGGTAGTAAAAAATGTTATTTAGTGTCTAGAAAACGAGCTCTTTCAAAACCTCCCAATTATTAAGTCACAATCTTCAGGTATTGGATCGTCTCCAGCATCAAAATATACAATTTATTATAATAATGAAGAGCAAATTTTTCCAAAGTTTCTCTTTAATCAAATTTATTGAAGAAAGCCAAGGAGACAGAACAGCAGACATTTATATTTCTGATCTAAATCTAAAGACCGTAGCAGAAAACAGCACCAGTTCTAAGACAGATTCAGTTTCCTCTTTGGATCACTACAAAGAAAACACCAGTGAGTTCATCTCACTTCAATATCAACTGATTTGAACAAGAACAACATTTGTTCTGCAGAACATTGGAAGAGGAACCAGAACATCCAAATACATCAATATGAATATTAAAGCAAAACTATTAGAGCCCAGAGAAGATTAAATTTTCATGTGGAGAAATATTCCTGTGTCAAATAAGAATTAAAAAAACATGGAACGCAGATAAATACATTTAAACCAGAAAAAGTAAAGAACAGAGCAGAGATCAGAACAATGAACCCTAATCAGCAATCAGAGACAACAGAGTAAATCTAGTTGGGTTTACAGAACTCTGCAGAGTCTCCGTGGTACTGAACCCCAACTCCAGCCAGTAGCGGCTGAGTGAATGTGGTCTGGACTCTGTGGATTAGAGTCATGGTGTCAGAGACATTGAAGAAGGACAGAAGACCTGCTGTGTGATTCAGGTACACTCCTAGTCTGGAGGAAACTGGACCTGAGAAGGAGGTCCAGATGTTGTTGTGGGTAAATTTAGAACTGTTACAATATAAAACCCAAGATTTGTCATTATATCCAAATCCACATTCAGTCCCACTTCCTACTCTGCTGATATTCTTGTATGCGACTGCTACACGAACTGTCCCGCTCCACTCCACCTCCCAGTAACAACGTCCAGTCAGACTCTCTCTACTCAGAACCTGTTCCCAATAAGTGAATCTGTCTGGATGTCTAGAATAAGATTGATTTTTATTCACCAATGTCACCTTCCTGTTCCCCTCTGATAGTACCAGACGAATGTATGTTGTGTTTGGATCTAGAGTGATTTCACGGTAATATTTCAAGAATCCAGCTCTGCTCTTTGGTTCTGGTTCTGACAGTAGAACATCCACCTCAGTGACCATCACTGAGATGTTTGTCCCTGCGTCTCTCAGGACGTCCTGTAGTTTCTCTCTGAGCTCTGACACAGCTGCTGTCACGTCCTCAAAGTGTCTCAGAGGACGGATGTTGATGCTGGATGAGCCTTTAGACTCACTGAGTGCTGGCAGTGAGGGGTAGTTGAGGAGAAACTGGTTGTGATCCTCTGTGTGTGAGAGCTGCTCCAGCTCAGCGTCTTTCCTCTTCAGCTCAGTGATCTCCTGCTCCAGCTTCTCCTGAACATCTTTGACTCGACTCACTTCAGTTTCCTGCTGGGATCTGATCTGCTGCTTCACCTCAGAGCTTCTGTTCTGGAGGAGACGGATCAGCTGGGTGAAGGTCTTCTCACTGTCCTCCACTGTTTTATCAGCAGAGCGATTGATGGCCTCCACCTCCTGTTGAAGCAGCTTCACATCTTTCTCTCTGTCCTGGATCCTCTGCTGGATGTTTCCTCGTCTCTCCTCCAGCTCTCTCTGCCTCTCAGTGCTTTCTGCTGCAGCTGACACCGTGTCGTGGCCTTTATGTTCATCCACAGAGCAGAGATAGCAGATACTCTTTTGATCGGTACGGCAGAACATCTTCATCACCTCGTCATGACGAGAGCAGATGTTCTCCTGGAGGTTCCTGGTCGGCTCCACCAGCTTGTGTTTCCTTAAAGCAGCTGAATCATAATGAGGCTGAAGGTGTTTATCGCAGTAAGAGGCCAGACAGACCAAACAGGACTTGATGGCTTTCAGTTTTCTGCCACTGCAGACGTCACAGGCCACATCTTCAGGTCCAGCAGAGGGGTGATCAGCAGCAGCAGCAGCAGCTTGGAGTCCAGTCTTCTTCAGCTGCTCCACTAAAGCTGCTAGTATGGTGTTCTTCTTTAGCACAGGCCTCGGTGTGAATGTCTCCCTGCACTGAGGGCAGCTGTGGATTCCCTTCTGATCCTCTGCATCCCACTGGGTCTTAATACATTTCATACAGTAGCTGTGTCCACAAGGAATAGTCACCGGGTCCGTCAGTAGATCCAGACAGATGGAACAGGAGAAAGTTTCTCTGTCCAGCTGATTCTGCTCCATTTCTGCTCTCAGTCACAGCGACTGTGTTAGTTTCACTTCCTGAAAACAGAAACTGGTTGGAGCTCTGGTAAGAGCAGAGAGGCAGCAGCCAATCAGCTGTTGGATCCGCCCAGCTTCAGGGTGTGTTTAAGAGCAAAGAGGAGAGGGAGGGACACAGATTAACTTAATGAACAATGTACGAAGGGAATCTGGTTGTCCTTTTTTAATTAGTGATGAAACGACACCAGTAAGAAAAGAAGAAAAATCAACAATGTTAGAGTAGACATTTCCCAAAAATGAAACGTACACATAATAATAATGAAGAATGACAGCAACCTTATTAGAAAGTGAGGATCTAATACAACAAGAACAATATAATGTCATTAATATGTATTTTTCAACAGTGGAGTTAAGATCTGCCCTGAGGAAATGTCAACTCCAGAAAATGATCAAATCTGTTATGTAAGTGAACTTATTGGGTATTCAAAGTTAATCTTATTGGATTTATATAACAAAGCATGGGAATGCGGAACATTTCCTAAAAGTTGGAGAGAGGCTTTAGTGGTATCCGAACCAAAACCTGGAAAAGATTGTGATCAGTCATCCGTCTTCTCTTTGCTCATTCTCTTTTAGAGAATTTCAGAAATCTTTCCTCAGATTTGTAAAGCAAATGCTCCTCACTGGAAAAAAAACCAACATGAAAACATGAGACCTTTTTGCATTAACTATTTACATAACATTGCTGCATCAGTGTACTAATGGAAATGGCAGTCGACGAGAGTAAATATAAGTGCAGAAAGTATTATTGAAATGCTTTCAGACCCTCACTGTGCACGAGTTGGTCCCAATTAGAGAGAAAAAGTTTTCAAACTATTTAATTCTGTCTCAACTTTCTGTGCTTTGACCAAATGCAAACACTCAGCATAGACCACAGGTGGTGATGTGAACGCAAAGGGTAGTCGGAGTGCAGACGTCAACTGGCCCGCCTCATTGGTATGTTATAAAGGAGGCCCAGCAGGGGGCGCTGCAGTGTTGCTCAGATCCAGCAGCAACACTAATTCAACACAAGCTGAATTTAGTCAAATATTAACAAAAGTCACCATTTTTGAGGAAATATATTATAGCATAATTTAGATTTAATACCATTTTTTATGTTATATATTTTGAAACAATTTAATTCTATGATATTTAATAAGGCATGGGGGTATGTAACTTAGTCAGCATGACCACCGAATGAGTGGTTTTCCTGTTTTGCTGAGTTACACTTAGACATTTCTCTACTCCCATAGCCGAACCTAGCACCGGTCTTATTGTCTGTTCTATTAACTGTAAACACATCACGAGTGTTACACAAAGTATAACCCAGTAAACTTATCAAATTCTCGCAGTATACACACTGTAAAAAAAAACTGTAAAAAAACGGTAAAATGTACAGTAGAAATTTGAAGGAATTTTCCGTTTTTACATTTTACAGGTATTTTTCCCGTATTTTCAATTTGGCGCATTGCATCATGGGAACAAGAACCTGCACGAAGCGCAAAATCTTGTTCTGTAGCCATTCAAAGCTCTCTCTCCGACACTGAATGTGTATCCTGGACCCAGGTTGGACTTAGAAGTTGGAGTAATCGGTTTTTGGCACCTCTGGGGTAATGTAAAGTAAATCAATAAACATTTTTTAAATTAAAAAAACAAAACATAGTATTAGTATAGATAATATTTCAGACTGGCGAACCGCTATCTTCTTGTAAATACGGTATAATTTTGCATTCGTTTTACTAAAAATGTTTTTACTCATATTTTTTAAATACCGTTTTTGGTTCTGAAATGTAAAAGTAAGACGAGGTTATTTATAACGGTGACCGCTTTTCTCTTTTTTTTCCCACACTCCAAGTACGGCGCCCATTTTTGCATTTATCTCTTGAGGAACTTGCTAGCTTGATTTTTTCGACCATCTTAGTAAGAATGTGTCTCACATAGCCCCCCAAATTATTGATATATATGACAGTCGTCGTCTGCTGTGAGTTTTCTTGATTTAGCCTTTGGTGTTATGCGTTTTTTTTCTTTTCAATATCCAAACTGTTGATAAATGGCGCGTGAAAGTTAGCAGTTCATGGCGTCATACTGCTTGTGCTTATTCTTAAATGTCAGGCTGTAGTTATTTTAATTGTTAAGCACAATTTGATAACCTGGGTGTGAGACGCAGGTGGGTTTTTTTTTTTTTCTTACTTTGACAGGATAGTTTTTACGTCCAGACTCAAGCTTTGTTCTCTTCCGGTTCGTTTTTTGTTTGAACATTATCTTTTTCAGCCAGTGATAAATTTGTTTTGAAGTCAGTCAGGATATGGACAATTAATTTACATATTTCTGAAAGAAAAAAAGGGAATGAGCATTAGGAGGCCCAAAAACTGATATACATAAAGCATTTTGGTTTGTTTATTAGAAGACTGGCCTTTTCTCTTTGAAGCAATCCACCTGTTTGATCACACAACCACCCTTCTTGGCTTCCCAGTACAAACCAGACTGGCAGAGGAATTGTCAAAGAAAGAAAAGACAATAAAGGACTTCCTTGGGTCCAGAGGGGTGGATATTCCAGGAAGTGATGCTGTCCAGGTGATTAGTGGAATCGCAAAATTCTTCAAGGAGAAACCAGCCCAACTATTTTGTCAAAATGAGGTAAATTTACACTGTAAACATTTCTTTTTGTCCAAAAATATTAACAATTATTTTTTGTAAACATTAGCTGTTTAGTTCCGTCCATTATTAGAAGATTTACATGCTTTGGTGTTTACATTTCTCTATTTTGTGTATATTTTCTTTTCTCTCCTTAGCTGCTGCATCCAGAGAGTCCTGATCTTGACCTGCCAAGCACCCCATGCATCTTTATAATGGGTGTGCAATTATTATTATTTTGCTTTCCTCAGTCTGTTAAACTTTTGATTCAAAATTCTATATGTACTATGTTTTCTAGAATAACCTTCAAATAATGTTAAAGTTTGCTAATATACATTTTGATGCAATATCATACACATTGTTGGAACTGAATACCAGTGGTCCCCAAAGTCGGTCCTGGAGGCCCGACATCCTGCATGTTTTATTCTCTCCCTGGTGGTAGTAACAACCTTTCAGCAAGTCAATGTTCCTCTTAGGCCTCTAATGAGCCATCATTTGATCCACGTGCGTTAAACCAGGGAGAACTAAAACATGCAGGATGCCGGCCCTTGAGGACCGACTTTGGACACCCATGGATTATACAGTATTTTGAATAAATGTAAGGACAGAGAAAAATATGTTGACAGGTACGTGAAAAAAAAAAGTCATATGAAAATTAATATAATAAAACATTTTCTATATAATTACTGCGCGTATTTAGAACATATTATGGACATGTTCTGGTCACCTGTGGTGGATCTTAAACTCTTGTATTAATGATTTGTTTCTTTAGGTGAACAGCTTTTTAAAGTTGCTGTTGACCAAATGATTGTGAATGACCACATCAAGTCACCCATCGCTGCCCTAAGCTACGCCTTCTCCATGTTTTATGTCTTGAACATAAAATATCCAAAAGACATGTCCCTGACACTGGAATTTATACAAAGGTTGGTATATTTTTGTTGATATTTTGAATTATTTGGTCTGAGCAATAATAATTGATTAATTCTGTGCTTTTGAAACACAGTTCAGAAGCATTGTCTTATTTTCATTGTTTAATTTTCAGTCAATCTTTTTTTCCCCTTTTTTTTACAATTTTATCAGTTTCAAGTAACTTCAGTGATTGTTACGGGTTTGCCTTCATTAAAAGAAGTGTACCAACAATTTTGTTGTTTCAGTGATTGTTCATTCAAATTAGTCATAGTTGAGGATTGTCAAGGAGTTATTTGCAACTGTTGAGACAGTCCAGTTGCATGACTGCAACAGTCCAGTTGCAGTCATGCAACTGGACTGTTGCAGTCATGCAACTGGTCATGCACCAGTCCAGTTGCATGACTGCAACTGGACTGGTGATCAGCTGCAATAATGTAATTTGGACGCATCTGTCTGTATGTTAAACTCAAGTATCCATTCCCTTTTTTTTTTAGAGTCTTTCTGGGCTTAAACCCCAAACGAGGGTCAAAGGCTGAAATGAAGGGGAAGAAGCATCATCACATTCCACCTCGACTGCTCAAGTTTGTAAATGAACTGTATGACTTTGACAGTCCATGGAAAATTTGATTCTTGTAAAAGGTGATGCTTCATAATGTTCTCTGTTATGTTGACAGCAGTTCAGAAAATAGTAGTTGGATGTTGGTCCTTGTTTACACCTGTGATTTTAATCTTGTAATGCAAATTGCAAGATTAAAATTGTATTTTTTTAATGTTAGTGTTGGATTGTGTTAATTAAATTAAACTTAACAAAATTATTAAATTGACTTCAAAGTCTGGACTCAAGAATGAACTTTACATTGACCTTAACAACTTTAAAAATATGTTTGACTGAATATATAATTGAGAATGCAATTTGTAATTATATTGTAATGATGTGTTGATATGGTATTGAAAAACCATGAACTGCAAAATAAAATTTGCAAATGGATTGTTTATGGTTTCATTGTTAACCCATTTGCATGAGCTATTTTAACACTAAATTTCATGGTCTAAATGTCCTTTTGAATAAGAAGTTGAGTTTTGCTTAAATTTATGTTTATTTAAAATGTAGTGCTTTATATTTATTACTTAGTCAATGTCTAACACAGACTTGAATGGTTTGAATGTCAAAAATACAAGTTTTTAAGTAACAGAAATGCTTGTGAATATACTACAGATTTACTGGAAAAATACGGAAAATTTTAGTTAGGGATTAACAGAAATGCAAGTTAATTAACATTGAAAAACTGTGAAAATACCGTAAGAAAACAGAAAATGTACTGGCTGAAAATTACCAGGATGTTTTCCTGTTTTTTTACGGAATGTTTTAATACATATTGTAAAAAAACGGAAAATTTCAATTCATTATTTACAGAAGTGTTTGTGAATATACAGGACATGTACTGTAAAAATACGGAAAATTTCAATTATGGATTAACAGAAGTGCTGGTAAATTTAACATAAAAAAATGCTGTTAAATTACGGAAAACTTATGACCAGAATTTCCGTAAAAAAACAGAAAATGTACTGGCAGAAAATTACCAGGACATTTTCCTGTTTTTTTACGGAATTTTTTTTTACTGTGCAATCTTCATACCCTTGAAGTTTCTCTCATTTTGTGATGCCCCGATCACTTTGCAGAACAAAGTAGTTTGCAGATGACCTCCTATGATTCTTTCAGAGCTGCTGAGGCTCAAGAGAATGTGTGAACATCACTTTCCAAATTCTCAATTGGATTTAGGTCGAGGTCTTCCACCACACACAGCATCACTCAGCTCTGCTGTTTAACACACAAGCGAATTTTATTATAAATGTGGCACCATTTAAGGAGAAATGATTAATAATAATGTGAAAGAGGCGTCCAAGACACTTTTTGTTACAACAAAGAATGAATCGATCAAGCACAAGCTCATTTGCTCTTTTTGGCCAAGTGTGAACGACCATCATGTAACAGCCTGCAATGGGCATTTTTAGTCATTAAAGTCTCTTCATGACAGGAAAGCACTTGATGTGACGGTGGTGAATGAACTCCCTTTCTCTGTGCCTCTGCCTCCCACCGTCTCCTCTTCCCCCTCAGTCTGCGGAGAGCAGCCGTGCAGACGGCAGCCTGCGAGGTTTCACCAGGATTTCAGCGAGCGACGAAGACTCTTCTGAGAGCAGCAGAGAGGGAGAGCAGATCAACGCTGTGGCTTCC
The DNA here is from genome assembly GCF_003331165.1 of Xiphophorus hellerii. Lineage (NCBI taxonomy): Eukaryota > Metazoa > Chordata > Actinopteri > Cyprinodontiformes > Poeciliidae > Xiphophorus > Xiphophorus hellerii. Next base: position 25,248,157 of record NC_045693.1, on the reverse strand, counting down.
CTCCACTTCATCATGGACCTGTGGACTAGCCGCAGGCGGGGAACAAACACACGGCTCGTCCTGATGCTTGTCAGCTGGTGTGTGGACATAAATGCAGGTGAGCCCAAACATCTTGGACGCCGAGCTGTTGTTTAATTAATTTCAGCCGCATTAAACGATTTCTTCCAGGGCATTTTCAAACTTTTTTCTTTTGTGTTAATATTGAAAATTTGGATGTGAAGAAAGCAGCAATAAATAAGCTCTTCAGAATTTCTGTATGTTGAACTTGAATCCTTTGTTTCCTGAAAGGGAAACATGAAAAATGAGTTGATTATTATTATTATTTTTTTTAGTATTTAATGCCTATTTAATTTTAAGCATTTTTTTCCTGCCAAAAAATTACAGCAGAGTTGAAAAAAAAAAAAAAAGTACAAGAATATTGACAGAGCCACAATAATTCGTCAGTCATCAAAAACAACAGGAGCTGACGTGACCCGACTCACTATTTTTTACAATATGTTATAATGATGTGCCATCTAATCTTTGATTCTTCAAAAACAGGAACCTCATAAATAATAAAGACTCAAATAAGAAATTATTTTAGGCACCTCTTCCAGCATATGCAACACTGTAGAAAAGATGTCGTTTCCTTCCATCTAAATGTGAAATTGGGTTTAAAATTGAGAAAATGTCCACATGAGGGCATCTAGTGATGCTTTAATGTGACTGAAAGCTTGTTGGAATTAATCCAATAGGCTGATGTTTGGTTAAGATATATTTGAATGGGAACTAAAGGACAAACGCTGATGTAAAAAAAAAATTCTAGGGTAAATTAAAAAAAAAAAAAAACTGTCTTATCTTTAATATCCTTTAAAAAGATAAATCAGTAAGTCATGCTTTCATATTCAAACAATGTACTGCATATCCTATGTAGATATAGAATAAATAGAATAAAAATAAGGTGAATTTACATGAGACAAAAGATAAAAATAGAAAATAAGAGATGAGAAAGTTGCTCCCATGTTGCTTCAGGTTAAAGTTGCCCTCTCCTCACAATTTTAACATGACAAATGCTGTGCAATAAATACAGTTATGATGGATGCCCCAGGCTTCTCCCAGTGCATTAGAAGCCTGGCGGGCCACCAGGCTAAGCATTGCTTATTTAAGTTTTTTAAATGTTTACATTTTTTAAGACTTTATGGTTTGTGTTCAGGTGTTAATCTTCCAATTACACATAATTATCAAGTGATATTTTAAAATTTTCTGTCAACTTTAAACATTTTTTAACTCGAAAACACAACGGGCCGCTGGATGAACGACTGACTGCTCTAGCACACAACCACTGAGCTTAGCAAGTTTTCTGGGGGAAACCTTGGATGCCCTTTTCCGTGTCAAAATTTGGATCTATTAATATTATTAGGATTATTGACTCTTTTTTTAGCAGACTACCAGGTGTGACCTCGATGTACAAAGGGCACATTATGAACAAAGAAGTCATCAATGTGTGGCAATGAAATGAGTGCAAATGAAATCCATTCGAATTAGAATGATTTATGCTATCTTGGAAAGCTAATGCAGTACACAATCCACCTAATAATTTAAAAAATTTTTGAGCGTCATAGCACCAACAAAGTGACGAAGTTGTATCACTCAATGGGTGAGGTCAGTGGAGAGACTGTTCTAGACAAAATAATGCTGAAGAATTTCACAAAAATGTCTAAATTTTCACTAAATATCTATAAACAGAAAAAAAAGAACTTGTCTAGACAGTTTATCAGCAAAAAGAATTGATTTGAGAGTGTTTCTTTTAAGTGCACAAACAAGTGCAAAACATGATCATTTGAGGGTAAATCGAAACAAAATTCTTTTGATGGAGAGTTTAGAAACTACAATACAAAAATAAAATAAAATTTCAAGAGGGAATCTGAAACTACAGTATCAAAGTTGCTACACCAGTATGGATCCAATACTGATCCCGACTTGGTACGGATATTATTGACATTTTGAATCAATCCACCCGCCTCTATTTAGAAGGAGAAAAAACATGGAGGTCGGTAGCAACATGGCGACATCTTCATGGGCCAAATCATGAAGATTCAGCCCATAAAGTGTGGATAATTTGGTCTCGACAACATTGGTTTTCACACAAAGGCAGTTGATAGTTGAGTGGAGAAAGTTCTGCCTTTTAGCTCAGACTAGCCACATCCAAAGCCCATATCTGCTCTGATGAAACAGACCATAATTATGAGGCAGGACATTAGCTTCAAAATACATTTTATCTTCTCACACAACTCTCTTGACTTTTAACAGTGGTGATGTTATTTTCTCGCCGTCTCCGCAGTCCTTCGCTGAAACGCTATCTCGTCTCTCGGCTGATACGGAGTCGGTGAAGTGTGTGTTCTAATCACAAGCTAATGACAGATGATATCACAGCTTTTCTAACCTCTGCCTGTGTGTGTGTGTGTGCAGGTGGGGGTGCACGCGTGTGTGTGGGCGTGTGTGAGGTGTTCTCATGTGAGTGGAGTCTTGACATCTTCAGATAAGTGAATAGCAGTGTGTGAACACGATAAAAAGGTGTTGGCGGTTGTGTTTTTATGCACACAAGTCGTGGTGTGTGTTCAGATAATGAACCATTCGCAAATCATAAGAGATGTTCATGAAGTAAAAGTTCAGTGCCTTGCCTTGCAAACGTGTACATGGTTCAATATGGTTTTCTACATTTTACCATGTCGCAGCTACAAACCTCCGTGTGTATTATTAACATTTTATATGCTTGACCAACACAAAGTATTGACATTTTTTTTAGTCTGCAAACTGTTGTGTTCAGGGATGTCAGATAGCCACTAGGTGGTGATAGAGCGCCTGCTCTTTTTCCTCTAATCAAAAAGTAGCCGTCTGAAACATTCTGCCATGTGTGGCCTGTATTAAATCTCACACTACTAAGGCATCTGGTGTTTTTTTTTTTTTTCATACTTGGCAATCTCCCCTCAAAATGTCTGTACACAACAGACCTCTGGTTTTGTTGCATATATGAGATATGTGTTTTTCTGATTTTATGTATTCTCGTCTAATGAAAGAGCAGCGCCTCGTATGGCCGTAGCTTCAGGGATCTGTCTACCCGTTTGCTATGTTGCTTGTTTGTCTTTGAGCTGCACTAATACAAATTTTGCCGTGCTTCTGTATGATGTCAATAAAGTCTGATTCTGGTTTACATTGGGGTTATTTAGATCAACTTTGTTAGATATTTAGATGGTGACTTAAATGTTAAAAGATTAAAAGGTAACTTAATATTTTCATGAAGTAATATCGGCCTAACTGTGTTGGACCTTTGGTTAGGTCTAAGGTACAGGCTGGGATATAACCTACACTAATCTATGGTTAAGGGTGACCAAGATATGGTACATTTGGCTTTAAAATGTTTGTCAGTCATTGGAGACCTAAAATTTGAAAAATAGTTGACATCTCTACTTCTTATGGGGTTTTTTCAACGATGGCTTTCTTCTTCCCACGCTAATGATTCACACAATGAACAGCTGTCCTGGTAGCGTGTTCTCCCGCCTGAGATGTTTTGGTAGGGTTGCAGTTTATCATATTGTTTCCATTATCTGACGACTGAGTCTACAGAGCTCTGTGAGTTGTTCAAAGCTTAGTTCATAACCTAACCCTGTGTCTGGTTAGCTGCAATTGAAGTCTGTAAAGGGTATCGGAATAAAAGGGAGCTGAATTACTAGGCTGCCAGGCCTCTGTAAGACAAATACACTGAAGATTTTTATTGTGATATGACAAAATATCAAGCGATAAAAGATGGTAACATGTCAGAAAGTGCCCCGTCATGATGTGCAGACTTCTTTTGTTGACTGAGGTTGAATGGAGGGTTTTAGATGCCATTGTGTGCTTCTGTAAGCACTTTGCAGATAGGAGAGAATTTGAATGTGATGTGAAATTGTCAGATATAACCTCGCAATTGTCAACAAAAGCACGACCGAACCTTTCAATAAATTCTCCAGGGGGTCTTTTTGTGGGCTCTAGTGTCCCTTATACAAAAGTAGGCTGACAGGAAGGGGGAAGGAAAAGGGGGAAGACATGCGGCAAATGTCGCCGGGTCTGGGAGTCGAACCCGCGTCGAGAACTCTAGGCCTCCAAACGTGGGTCGCGCCACCCTACGCCACCACGGCACACCCAACCTTTCAATAAAATTTAACAAAAACAAAAAGTAGTTTACAGTAAATTCCTTCCAAAATTGTCTTTTTTTCCCCCAGGAAAGACAAAACGATGCAAAACAAATCTTGTCTGTAACCAAACCGAAACGTACCACATGGCTTCTTATTATAGCTGGTACACAGGCGGGGGATGATAGGTCCTGCGTTTCTGTCTGCAAAGCCACACAGCCTTCAATGTGAAGATGATAAATGTTTTATGAGACACGAGAGCTTGAGGTGGCACTGGCAGAGACAAAAAGTTGGAAGAAGCTAAAGAGAGGCTCTGACTTTGTTTTTAGCGTCATTTGTAAAGATTTGTGTTCAGACAAGGGAAGCTGATGAAGTCGAGGCAATCTAAACGTAGCCGGGAGGATAAACTAGCTTCAGTCAGGAAGGAGTCTGGAGTTACTTGCTAAACGTTAATGAGTTGCATTTTGAGAAGAGAAGTCTGGTTCATTTTTTGGACAAACTTTCCCAATGCTTGAAGGTTGCCACAATCATCACTCAGTTCTACATGAGTAAAAACACAACTGGGGTATCCAGCTTTCACACCATTCAGGAAGGAGGGTCCTGTTTCCGGAAACAAACGGTTCTTTGTACCATGATGGGTCGATAGCTCATTCGGCAAGGAAGACATTTTTACGTCAAAGCAAGATAAAAGCCAGATTGTATTTTTAAAATAAAGACAAAGATTTTCATTTTTGGAGACAAAGGTGAAGTTTTTGGTCAGAAGACAGTTACTACGTTTGGAGGAAAAACAGTGGAAGTTAGCAAATCTGGGAACATCTTTTCCATTTCTGTAGTAGCACCATGTTGTGAGGGTATTTTGTTGCAACAAAGACTGGTGCGTATAGCAGAATAGAGGAATGAACAATATTGTATGTGAAAATATTGAAGAAATATCTCAATTTCACACACAGTGTGTGCAAGTATCTGTCTTCATAACAAGAAAAACATGATGCAGTCCATGAATGGAAATTGATGTACCTGTGATATTCGACCAGTGATGTCAGTAACGCGTTACAAACTTACAAAGTAATGCGTTACAATGTAACTACTTTGGTGTAGCCTTCGGATTTATTCCTGCCCTTACTTGACATATGTCCTGTTGCCTAACATGGAGGGCTTGGAGTCTCACCTCACTGGATAAGGAGCCAGCGCTGGTCTTCAAGATGAGCAATACCCACTAGAAATAGTTACCTCTATAAGCAGTTTGAGTTAGTAAGTAAGTAAAGTGTTAATTAGATAAAACACACATTCTAAACAGTGACAAAACAAAGGTGGGTGTCTTTCCCCTTTTGCTCAAAAATGCAAAATGTCAGTAAGATTCTCACTACTTCAGCAGGTCAGGTTTGAGCTTTGTCTCCCGGCCGCAGCAGGGGTCTCTGTTTGCTGTTGCTGTAGGGTGAATGTTAAACCAGCAGAAACTATGGGAACATCCAGCTGGCTTAGTGAAGGAAAGTTTGAAAAGCAGGTAACAGAAAAATGACTGGAGTCTCACATATAAACCTCTGTCTTGCATGCACACTTCACGAGTTGCCAGATCATTTTTGAAACACAAATTAAGTAAAATTTCTGCTTTAGATTATCTGGAGTTTTTCCCCTCTGGGTTTTTGCCTTATTAAATCACACTATCATTGCCTCTGTGACAAAGACGTCATGCTGTCTAATTTTGCCTCACAGCTTCAAAATCGATTCTATATTTTTCAAATTTTCCACCACACCGAGGGGTCATGACCTTTACTAAAGAAAGTAGGGTGAATGTGCTGTGGCTTACAAGAGACGTGGATTCTTTTTTTCAAGTTCACCAAGCTTTTGAAAGAAACTGGTATGTTCTGATATTTTTGATTCATAAAGAATCATGCTTTCAACATCCCAGATCGGTGTCTTCCACTGAACACTGAGCTGAACACGCGTGAGCTCTATGTGCCTGGAGTTAGTTGGAGTCCTGCTGTGACTTTTGAGAAATGGTATTCGAATTTAACGACTATTTATCTAGAATGTCACCAATGAAACTGTGATTTTGCAAAACATTTTCTAATGTTTTATGTTTTTTTTTTGTGATTCTCAGAAACATGTCACAGGCCGCTGGTATCGAGTTTATCACCGTCGTCATTCAGAAGCTCCTCGCAGCTGTCCAGCAGTCATGGGCCGGGTTTTGCTAAATTAAATCGGAGAGAAGGTGAGTGACATCACTGCAGCCGTTATACTGTAAATTATATCATGGTGTGGTCATTAGTTATTTAGCGTAAGTATGCCCACCGCTGATAACTAGTCTATGACATCGTAACATAGAGCCACACTGGACAAACAACTCTCATACCTAAAAAGTTGACCTAATGGTGCGTTCACACCAAATGCGTTTGACACTTCATGTTCGACGTGTGTGTACTTTGAATGCAACTGCTTGGCATTCTACATCTAGCGTTTCGCGCGTCTGGTTTATGTTCAAACTCTATGTGAAGGCGCGTCGAGGGCGCGTCAGCTCTAGCGGTCTAGACATCAAGAGCTTCCGTTGAATGCTCTTGATGTGTCAAACGTTCCAAACGGTTCAAATCTCGCTGCGCCGCAATGTCCCTCGGCACGCCTTCATATAGACTTTGAATGTAAACCAGATGCGCCTGACGCTCAAAACATGTTTGGTGTGAACACTCCATAACATGATTTTGGTCTGTTGAACAATTCCAGAGTACGCAGGGAAAACGTAGGTCAAACATGCAGAAAGACGGGGAGCAGCTTTTCCTGCACATAAATGTGCAGCTAACATAATTCCTGACAGACCTTTGGAGGTTTTTGTGTCTCTTCCTTCAATAGTTATTGGTGTGGCGACAGAGGGGAACAGGTTTTCCAATTAGTTTGGATCATTTGACGCAGCGCAGTCAGTGTGAAAGCGTCCCTAAATGAACCGAGTCTAAATGACTGTCAGGTGTGAAGGCACCCTAAAATTTTAGTGCTCAGTGCCAACAAAAGTGGAAACTTTGAATGTACTTTTGGATTCAATTCAAATACTAACTTCAGGTAAGTTCAAGTACTTGTAATCCAAGTACTGACTCCTTTCCAAACTGACTTTTCAATACCTTCACAGATGCAGCAAAAGGATAAAATTTTGCCAGGAGTTTAGAAGCTACGTATCAATAATGCTGCACAAACTCAGGATGTAAATCACTGCACATCTTTCACTTGTGCTGTATAAAGCCATGCATGTAGATTACTGACACAACTCAGTGGGTTGCGGTCCTCAAGCCAACCTCATACTCCTACGCTCTGCAGGATGCTGACATCTCGCACTGTGCCGAAAGGGAACCTGCTGAGATTAAACATAGTTTAGGCTTAGTTGGACATCAAATACCAAAATGATCACAGAGAATTTTTTTTTCTGTTTAAGGGAAAACAGACAAACCCTCAGATATGTGCTGACCACCCATTTGTAGTCCTGTTGTCACATGTAACATTTAGGAGTTTTATATCAATAAATAATTGCTGCCTATTGCATCCTTCACTACACAAGCTCTTTTAAATTCCCAGTGTGTTTGCAGTGGTTGTGCAGAGAATCTCCCTGCTGTTTCTGCTCCACTGACCATGACACCTCACACCATGTGATGAGCTTCACTTGGATTCAAATTAGCCAACTCCTCATGATTTGATTTTAAGGAGGGAAGATGGCGGTGTAAGGTTCCTCATTTGTGCTGCGGTTTATGTTTGGAAAACTGATAAATAATAAAGTCAACATGGTTTTGCTGATTCAATCTAGAACAGCTACAGAAGCGCTCTGAAGTTACGTATCATTGGGATTGATAAAGTATATAATATGTGTTACAAAGACATAAACTAGTTGGTGTTGTTGGTGTTATTTATGTATTGCCTGGTGATTTACCAGTTAATCTGGCAACAAAGTAAACCAAAATTGCAATACCTAGTATTGCATAATATTCAAATAATCACAAACTTAAATCACAGATTTAGACCTTGTGAGCATATCACCACCAAAGTTATGCTAGATGTATCTAACACAAATTAGATCAATCTAATCTTAGATTTATCTAAGCTCTTACAGTATACAACACATTAGCATTATGCCATACTGTGCAGTAAACAAGAACTAGCATTGTGCTAATAAGCTGCTAATGTTCTAAAATAACCCATGAGATCACAAAAATTTTTGTTAGCTTAAAGCTAATCTGTTAAAACCCTCATCTAGTACAAAATACACCTTTCTCAATAGTTTATCACATTCAAATTCAATTGATATTAAAGAACTTAATTTGTTTGCGTCCTCTGATGACGGCACAAACTACTTCCTGTCCACCATCACCTCGCTTCTGGTTTTCAATCACTTCTACCAATGTAAAAACGGACTGAATAATCTTGGAAATATCCTTAGTGGAAGGAGTAGAGTTCATTTTTATTGGATGTTTTCCTGGCATGCACCTTTAGACAATGGAGAGTCTTTGAATTTTAGTGGGGCTGAGGTGAGAACCATGTCAGTAGCCTAATTTTAGCCTGTTTCATCCGAAATCCAGTTTTCCGTGTAGGGTTAGTATCCTGTTGGATCACTCAACTGTGCCAAAGTCTCAGCTACTTAAATGTGGTATTAAAATAACTTGGAGGAGTTAACTTTGATATGAAGGAGCTTTCTTTTTGCCACATAAGCCAAATTTTGATTTATAAAAGCAATTAAAAGGGTAGGACAATCATGGGGTGAATACCTTTTACAGACAACACTTCTTATTTTAAGATTAGTTGACAATAATAAGGAAAGCAACATTCTTTTCCCCCCTTCGAAATAGTCATTTTGCGATGTCAATTTAATTCTATAGTACAATAGCAATTGAGCTGCAGGTAATTTACGATAGTCTTGGTCTTCCTTGAAACATGATTGCCCTTGGAGTAATAGCAACCTTTCAAAGAGTCAATATCATTGATCGATGTTGCTGTGTCTGCTTCAGCGCTAACAACCATCAAAACCAAATAGTGGACCACTAGGATCCACTGGGCAGAGACACGCTAATAACCATCATCCAATCTATTACACAGTGGACCACCGGGTTGAGACAAATGGAAGTAAACAAAGTTACTCTTAAATAAGTGGAAAGAGAAAAAGATGTTAACTTTAAGAAGTAATTAAGTAGTAAGATTTGATTACATGTCTGTGTCTACATGAGTAGGAATTCTGTCATGCCAGGAAGTAAGAGTTTTAAATGTACTTGCTGACATACAATTTAGTGTTATCGGGTTACTAACAGGCATAATTGTCTAGAATTTTCTCTCAGTGTTTCAGTATATCATCTTTTGACTACAAAACAAAGTCATAATCTTTTATATTTGTGTCCTGTTTAACCAGAAAGGGAAAGAAAGCAGACATGTCTTTATAGTTTGTTTTGAATAGTGTTCAATCTTCAACACCGATTAAATAATGGCAGGGTGAAGATCTCATGTTTCTTTACACATTTAAGGCCATTCAAAAAAATGTATGTACATTTTAAAAAAATGTTTTAAATACGCATTCATACAGAAATATGTAGATTTTATATCAGTAAGCAAGGTTTCCCCCCGAAAACTTGCTAAGCCTGGTGGTTGGGCGCTAGGGCAGTCATTCATCCAGCGACCCGCCGTGTTTTTGAGTTAAAAAATGCTTAAAGTTGGCAGGAAATTTGAAAATATCATCTGATAATTATGTGTAATTGAAAGATTGGAAGATTAATACCTATAGTACACCAACTATAAAAATGCAAACATTTAAAAAATACTTAAATACATAAGCAATACAAAGCTCTTATAATACACTATATATTATAATAGACATAATACTATTTTATTATGTCTATTATATATAGACATATATATTAAAACATATATATTAAAAACATGAACTAAGCCCTTTTAATTTTTAGCCAAAGTTATTAAAGGGGCATTATTATGTAAAATTGACATTTTTTTCCTACCTTTGCGTCATGTTATAATGTTATTCCTTCATCAAAAACACACCTGCTGTGTTGCCTTGGTGGTGACATGTGTGTCTGGGACCCTTTAATTTCCGTGGCAACCATTCAGCTCTGTGTGGACGTATGCCCGCCTCTGAGATGAAACTCCTCCTCAGAGTTACAGTTTCCAAGCTTCCGCCTCACACAGCACCCCTCTCTCATAGCTCCACCCCTCAGCTCCTTCAGACTAGCCAGCAGAAATGAGCAAACACCTGGTGGAGCTGCGCATCTGCTGAGCTCATGATATGAACTACTTCTCAGTGCACCTCTGGTAAAAACACTGAAGGGTCAATAGAGGAGCCGTTGTGATGACTTCCTGAAGACGGAGTTTCAGAAAGAGACAGAGGCCCAACTTCAAGGCATTAAATTGGAAAGTAAAATTTCTTTTAAGTCATATTTGACATATACAGCATTTTCATAACTTATGAGGGTAACATAGCTACTTGATTGTGCTATAAAATGGCACTATGTGATTGGAAAACACATAGGACTCCTGCCCCTATAAAGATAATTGTATTGTTCCATTTTCTGCCTTTCACCTTTGATTAGCCACACGCATTATTCAGTATTCAAAAAGTTCACAAACCAGCTACATCTCAATTCAATTTGTAGGAGAATCTCAGCGCTTCATAGATCTGTCCTTCGCCGATATGCCACTGACAATGCTCACATGTTCATGCAGAGGAAACGATAGTAAACGTGTACATGGGAAGGACAAACGTTTTCAGCTTTTACCACCTCATCTGAACTCGTGTTGAGAAATAACAGATTTTTCTCTCGCTTAGATTCCTCCCTCTCTTGTTTCTGCTGCAGGTGCTGGAGGCTGGTCTCCTCTGGACTCAGACAAATATCAGTGGTTGGAGGTCGACCTGGGCGGACGGACGCAAATCACATCTGTTGCTACGCAAGGTCGCTATGGGAGCTCTGACTGGCAAACGGCCTACCAGCTGATGTTCAGCGACACGGGACACAACTGGAGACAGTACCGATGGGAAGGACGCATAGGAGTGAGCTTATTGTTATATAGCAGTTTTTCTCAAACCTTTTCAGGCTGAGGACCACTTAACCCATTTAACAAACTCTCATGGACCACCCAACTTAAATAACACAACGAAATAACACAATATCTTAATATATTCACCTGAAATGAAAATATTATCCTGGTAACACTTTATTTGACTGGTTGTGAATAAGACTGTCATGACACCGTCACAAACATGACATGACACCTGTCATAAACACGAGTAACTGTTCATGAATATTTATGACTGTTGTCATAAAGTGTCATTCGGTAAATCATGACACTTTTAATACAAATCGCTTACGATTATACAGACTACAATTCTGAAACGGCGCAGAAAATTGACATCATCGTTTACAACTCCGCCTTCTGGTTAGCCACCAATCAGGCTGATTGGCCCAGCAGAAATTCAGCTGGAGAAAGCTAGCCTGGCTAGCCTGGATGAGGTGTTTATGCTCTTCTGGAGTAACTTTGGTAAACTAGCCACTCATGAAAAGGTTCAGGCCTGTTTTATGTTTTCTTCATTTGAGGGCAGAGGCTGATGCTGTGGTTTGCTGGAGGCAAAAAACACCAGAACCAGGCTAATGTGTTGGTGGCAAAATTTAACCGAAAAAGTATCTAATCACATTTACGTCCTAATTTAACGAGGGCAAGGTTTGTTTGGACAACCTTTTTCCCTAATAAGCAAATACGTCTGTCTATCTATCACAATGTATGAGCAACACAAGATTGATTGAGACAATTTAAAATAAATGAAAATCATTTTTCAAATAATTAAGCTGAACACATTATTGTATTTAAAACATTTTCCAGACAAATTTCATGCTAAAATTGTTGCCCCCTGTTAATAGTACAATAAATCTGATTCTGGCCAATCACAGCAACTTTTTCATCAAGTCACTGATTCCACTGAGATGCATCACAGAAAAACTTTTCAACTTTCTTCCATCAAACTGCCAACACACGGAAAGTTACATTTAGAAGTGGATTAAATGTTTGATTTATTTTAAAAGTATTGTTTTTTCAACTTAATTCTGATTGGAGGATGTCTTTCATAGGGTGTTCAATTAAACTATAGGACTGCAACAACAACAATAATAAATTACCAAGTTGCGTTTTTCTTTAGAGCAATTTATGTTAGCCAGATGTTGCGGCTGCTCAGCGCCGTAAAAGCAAATTACTTTAACGAGTTAACATCAAAATAAATCTCACGGGGCAAATTGCTCATTGCTTATACAGTCGCACTGATCACGATGAATAATCCGTACCTGACAGCTGTGCGCCAGAGACGGGCGCAAAAACGACGCTGAGGATGAGAAAGCAGCACCTCCAGCGTGCCATGGTTCCTCCTGGCAGATCACCTGGAAAACTGGACTTGAGGGGGAAAACAGCCAAGCTGGAGCGGAACTCCATCAAAGCATCTCCGCTGCGTTTCGCTCCGGTTTGGATGTAGATGCTGAGAATGTTTTCATCCACAGCTGGGAAGGCGAAGCAGATGCAGCCGTTTCGTTTCCCTCTTTCAAAGATGACAAACTTCTGCTCCAAAGTTGTTCCTTTTCTTTCTTTGTGGTCAACAAACCTCCAGTTCGTCCACAATTAAAGCACGATAAGCTTCCGTTGCACCTAGATTAGGTTGTACAAAGTCTATTTCTGGCTTCAGAGGGAGTATTTTTAAACCAGCCTGCTTCCCGACGTTTTACCTCTCTTCAGACATTTCCCGCTCTGACTTTCTTTAACCCCCTCTCCTCTACAAAACATCTAATGAGATGGGATTTTACTATAGCAACTGTCAGGATAAAAAAAATCTATTTATTTTGATTCTTCACTTGTTAAATCAGATGTTTTTGATAAAAAAGTTTCATTTAATGTGAATAAAAAAGTCATATCAGCTGATATTCCAGTTCAGATATTCCAAGCAGTGCCGGTCCAAACTTATGTGAGGCCCGAAGCAAATGTCATTTGGGGGCCAACTTTTATTTAAACCCACCGAAAACCACAGTCTTTCCAAAATTTCACAGTTCTTTTTTTTGTTGTTGTTGCAATAAAACAGCAAAAACATAAAACCTTTCCAAGTATTTCTGGTCTAGTTTGTGGTGTAAATATCTTATTTAAAACTTTAAATAAAGCAAACCTAACTTACAAGTAACCCTTTCAGCAAGATATAGAAACTTGTTTTAAGTTAATCATTTCTTAATGAGAAATTATCAGTTTCACTTTCAGATTATTTCACTTATAACATTTTGTCCATGTTATATTTTAATCAATATTAAGGTTGTTTTGTTTCCGCCAGTATCTTCAGTTTTTATTTTGAGTAATCTAGTTTTAAGCCATTTATTCATTTATTATTATTTTTAAACACAACCAATATTTGGTAAGCCAACTGTACGCATCGTACTTTGAGCTCATGTCAGGGCAAATAAATGGTCGTTTATGTGCGTTACCCTGCAGACCATTAGGGGGCGCCTGGGGAGCACAGTTTGAAAAAGGTCGTTGATTCTGCACAGGATTTTTTTAGAAGTAAGTGAATGAGCAAACCGCCACATTTCTGTGGGGTCCATGTCGCTATACCAGAGGCAGTCCCAGCCTGTTTGGCGCGGTGCACCCTCACCCGCCCCCACAAAGTTGTTGACGCTGAATTAACTTTGCAGCTTAAAGTCTATGAAAGGTGAGCTCAATACTTGCGTCTCCTGAAGACTACATGAGAGGAACAGGGACAGCCTTTAGGCTTTCAGATCCTGATGATCTTTCCTGCAGCATATTGAAACAAATTCATGGGGGGCCTTAAAACTCCTAATAAGCGCCACATATTGGTTTGCAAAGTTTATCACGACTTTCCAGGCTTGGAGTTGCCCGCTGAGCTGCTCGTCTGTCGTAACTGCTGCAAGACTTCCTTCTAAGCTCAGTAAGGCTGCATTTCTCTGACTCGCTGCTCTTCTCACATCCTTTCCATTTCCCATTGCCTGTGAAGGAGCATGAGAGCCGAAAACGGGGATTACAGTTGTTCCAAGTGTTTCTGAACTTAAGCTTTCTGGTAGTACGGGAGAGATTTCACAGTAGGAAAGAGGAACATGCAGACCAGTTTCACCAGTATAACCACCAGAGGAAAGCAAACATAATGTGCCAACCAGCTGAATCCTGGTATGTCTTGTAAGTGATTGAAAGTGTAAAAAGTGGAATTTACTTAATACTGTTTTTCTTGAAGGTTTGTTGCTGAAAGTACTATGTGGCTGGAGTTTGGGACTGGATGAGTCCTTTTATTGTACATAGAACAAGGTGTCACACAAGCATCAAATTCAATTTTATGCTAAAACAAATTAATTCTCTCTGATAGTATTGTTTTGGAAGTGTTAATGGGCAGCATGATGTGTTTTCCAAGTAAACAGTGCCATATTGTAGCACAATCAATAGCTGTTATAAAATAGGCTGTATATCAATGTAGTGGATACTCCTAATATCATCGCATTGTGTTAGTATTTATTTTTCTTTATTAGTTACAGTTTATAGTATGTTTAAGTTATTTTATTTAGACATAAATTTTGTAATGGGTGCACACTTTAGTTAATATTTGTCTGAATGGTTTACTCACATTTGTTCTTTTGTTTGAGGTGCTGCAACTACAGACCACCTGGAGGAGGAAACTATATTTTTTTAAATAATTAAATTGAAACTTTTTCTATTTTTTGAACATCTTTTGTCCTTGTTTAAGTCTAGTCCCTCACAATCAAATATGATTTCAAAGAAAATTTACTTTGTCGTATAACATCTTGAAATTGGGCTCCTGTCGCTTTAAGAAACTCCTCCTGTTTCTGAAACTTCTGTTTTCTGAAACACAAGCATGTCATTTCTTTTCAGTACAGTATGTATTTCTTTAATTAAAAAGTTACAACAACATTTCATTTCCCTTTGGGATCAATAAAGTATTTTTGAATTTTAATTGCATATCGGACGTGTGTAAATCAAGTACTTTACATCAAAAATAATGGTGAATCATATTCAAATAAATAAATAATTAAAAGCTCAAGTGAAAAGCTAGAACTGCAAGCACTAAAGAAAAGGATCCAGGCTTTCTCAACCAAATCCACTTTTGGACCTGCAGTCAGGTGATAACCGATAATATTAATAATACATTTTATTAACAGGGATCTTTCTTAGGATGCAAGGTCACCTTACATCATTTACTAACTACATATTAGCATAATATGTAGTTAGTAATATCCTACATCACATTATTAGTTCTTTTTGCTGTGGTGTTGTCGTCTATATGTTGTGATATATGAAGATCTTTCTCGTTGTTGTTGTTTTGCAGGCCTTTCCTGGGAACAGTAATGCAGACAGTGTGGTCCAGCACAACCTCCAGCACCCTGTGATCGCTCGCTTCGTCCGCGTCGCTCCTCTCCGCTGGAATCCAAACGGTCGGATTGGACTCAGGCTGGAGGCTTACGGATGTCCTTACAGTCAGTTTTCCCCCCTATTCTACTCTGAAGCATCCATATTGCAATATTCATCTGTCTTCATTAGTGCTGGTGACTGTTTGTTCATATGTCGACTTTATGTATGTTTTCCTCTGTTTTTAAATCAGTTGAAAATTTGTTTAACCTCTTTTAAGATTGAAAATAGTAACTATTTTTTAAATAGTTACTTTTAAACTTGTGGCTCATTCACAAAATTCTTAATCAGGCTGTAGATGTTATTTTCATTCTAATTTCTGTGCCTTATTTGTACTTAATACAGTTAATTTATTGGAATTCATTCTGTGTGTTTGAACATTTTTAGTATTCATAATTGAGAACAAAATTCTCACTGTGGATTTAAAAATGATTTCCCATTTCCCTGTATATAGTGAAGGTGTAGACAATATGAAGAAAGTGATGAACTTGTGTTAACAAAGACAAAAGGGCAGTTTGTTATTTATTCAGAAATTCAACATTAGTAGGGTTTAATCTCTGTTTACTGTATGTTTTTAGCGATTATATTTCCAATGGAGTAAATATTAAACTTGATCAATTTTCAGAAGACTATCAGTGTTGTTTGCATGCTGGATTGAATTTTAAAACACTTGCTTGTTAGATTTGTTAGTGAATATTCAAAGGAATACAATAATTAATAAATGTTTATGTTGTAAGGCCTTAGGAAAGTTATTAGAGATTTGAGACTTAATTCAAACTTATAAGGTTTGTTGGTGAAGTCAAAACGTTTTGACTTCAAGATGAAGAGCTCTCCAAAAAATACACAATGCTGTGAATTTTGTTCATGTATTTCTCAAAAAGGACAAGAAAAAATGCACACAAAACTTTGTTAATATTTCACTAATGATGAAAGACTCAGTTTTGCGAAATAAACTAATTTCAATATGGCCACAAAAAACACCAGCCTAGCGCCAAGACTTTTTAATCAAAAAACAAGAATTGTTTTTTTTTATTGTCCCGCTTTCATTAAGCTAATTTATTTTCAAAATGTCAAATCGCACATTTATGTGGTCGATGGAGACGCAGCTGCTGTTGTGGTCGTCCTTTTTTCAGATTCTGACACGGTGAGCTTTGACGGCGACAGCAGCCTTATTTTCAAGCTGAGTCAAAGACCGAGACAGACGTCCACCAACACCATCCGTCTGACGTTTAAAACCATGAGAAACTCTGGCTTTCTGCTTCACGCTGAAGGACAGAATGAGCTCGGCCTCACTTTGGAGTTCCAGGACGGACGGCTTCTGCTGCTCCTCAGAAAAGGTACGACTCCGACACCTCGATGGTTAAAACTCAAGTCTTCAACAGTTGTGTGTCCCAGCAGGAACCTTTTCCTTTGCTGTTTTGTTTGGTTCCATTGTCATTCCAATAGCAATTACAGCCAGATGAGACAAGTATTCAGAGGTTGTCTTCTAATTAAACAAATTGGAGGCTTGGCTGGTTTGTGATGGTCTACCTCAGGAAACCATCTGTGAGCAGTTTTAATTGCTCAATCCCTGCCTTTCTAATTCCAATTCATTGACTTTAAAAATCACATCACAGGCAACAACTGGCTAATTTGCACCTTTGTCTGCATTAGATTTGCATTAGTTAGTGCAGGTTTTGCTTCAGCTAACCCATTAAGGTCACTCATTTAGCCTCAGCAGCCTTCAGAAGCTCTTATAGAAGTCCCTTCGTTCCACTCTGTTTGCCCAGAGCTGTCCAGGCTGCCGGAATAGATGTCCACACTCATTTAGGATGTAAAATACAATCCAGTGGATGCAGTAATGCACATTTATCAAAATGCCTCAGCATATAGCAGAGGCTCACGTACACATATTTGGGGTTTTATTTTGGCACTGTGATTAGTGCGGTTGCAGATAAACGTTTGTGTTTTTATTGGATTTTCACTTCATTTTCAGCACAAACAAATCAAAACATTTCAAAGCTGCTAAATAAAAAAAGCACAATGTAGCTCACAATAATGACATTGTTGCATTTTATTTAGCACCTTTGATCGTTTATCTTTCATTAGAACCAGATAATCAGATGAAAATATGAAGAAAAAAAAACTCTCCTATTGAAGCAAAGGGTTAAAGGTCATGACTCATTCTAGTTGTTGCTGAATGGTAGACTCAACGGGATTTTCAGGAAGGTGTCGTGCTCTCGCCACGGAGATGTCAATACGTTACTCTGCTTTTATCTGCACACCAACATGCTCATGTCGGAAAAGACCCACCTGTGTTTGAGTTGATGGTCCACAGTGTTGGCTGTGGAGAGCATGGATTATTTCTGCAGAGTACAAAAGTCTCTCTAGGCTTTTGATGTAGGCATAGTTTCTTTTTGGGGGTGCTGAGCAGCAAAAATAATTATTTTACCAACAATTGAGTATCATTAACATTAGTCTGTTGACAAAAAGGAGGTTTGATTTGAGCAAATTATTGCCCAATTTAGTAAATACCAGGTACAAAGTGTGTCAAGTTTTTTGCTCTTCTTAAGGCACCTCAGCTTTTGCCCAAATTTGAAAAGGCTTGCTTCCTCCAAAGAGACGCAGGAACGACTCATCTCAGCGACATTTAAAAAAAAAAAAAATTAATCTATTTCTCTTCTTTTTCATTTTTTTTTTTTATATGAATCTCATCAGTAGTGTGATATGAACAGGCAACATGCATTGTCCATATGAGTGGCCAACATGTCCGTTTGGCACTGTGAGACTTTTGTTAATGAAAGTTGCATTGCAAATTAAATTCACACTCATTATTCTGCCTCGTCTTTTTGGACGTCCCGTGGATCATCGGGCTCGGCGCAGGTGAAATTGTTTCGAGTCCACCTCCTGACTTTTTTTGCTGCCATAAGCCTCTGAACCTTGTTAGAAATCAAAATTGGATTTCTTATATCTGGTGACCTCTGCGGCAAAGGTGTATTACAAGAGACCTTGCTTTTGCATCTCAGCAAAGTCTTTCAGCCTCTGGGGGACATGGCAGTGTGAGTGGCTGACAAAAAAATAATATGAAAACCAGATTTAAGTCCAGATTTTGACTTCATACGGCCGATTGTCTCGAAATTTTTAATCACCTGATCTTTTTTTAAAATCCTGCTTTTCTTTGTTTTGCATTTTGAAGCTCTGCTTACAACCTGGCTATGATCCACTTGCACAAAATGAGACTTTTTAAAATTATTTTTAAGATTTCAGTTCAAGAGTATATTTTGAATGTCTTCTTATATTTTGTATTATTGTACAGCTGAGATTGGATTTTAGACATAAATTCTGATATGTGTATCTCTAACAGAGACTAACAGTGTAGGGGAAAGATGTATATGTTTACGGTTTCATATATTCTATGTTATGGAGCATTGTTTTTCATTAAAGATTTCCGTCTGTAAAGTACAGCAGTCTGAGTTTTATGCAGAAAGATGTAAATTCTGCAGGTTCTATAGGTGAGTTACTGTGTGGGATGCACATCTACACCCTTAGCTCAGCATCCAATTGCCACTGGAGCATAAATCCAGCTATAGTAGGTGAGATAGCACTGGAGAGCACAGATAAGGAGGAAATGGAGAGGTGGAATATTGCAGATTTAAAGCAAAACGAGATGCAGTAAAAAAAAAAAAAAGAACCTGTGACATATTCACTCACAATGCAGAGAAAGTCAAGTTTCTATTAGAAGTTATTCAAAAGTCAGTCTAGAGATCCCAAACTGAACATGAAGTTTCCTAATTAATACTGCCATCCTGAGTAGTTTATACAAAACTTTAGTATAACGGAAAGTAGAGAATAAGATAGACTGAAAAATCATCCCAGAGTTTCTAAATCATAAGAAGAGGACTCAAAAAAAATTAGCAATAGTGTTATCAGTCAGTTTCTGAAGAATTAAGTCATTCAAAACAGCGAATGAAGGTCATAAAACCCGAGAATGTTTCTCCAGTAGAATTTCAGCCGGGACAATTACTGTGAACAATGACGGAGATTTTCTGCGCAGTTTTAGAATTGTAATCTGCCTGTAGTTTTAGCAATGGCAGCAGAGGAAGTGGACAAAGTCCATAGGGGGGCCCAGAAGAAAATCTTTGGGAACCACTGCTCTAACAGATGTTGGCAGACTTCCTGGCAGCAGGTGATGCAACAGCTGTGTACATTTTCTACACTACACTGCTGCTTTTATCCAGCACTGAGTCATGTCAGTCCCATTGATGTTTGTGATTTTTTTTGGTCAGTTGTTTATATTGGTCTACTTTCATTGCTTCCAAAAAAGACAATATAAACTCATTTAGGGTTAGGGCTAGTCATACAACTATATTCCAAGTGAAACAGCATAAAACAAGTCCCCAAAATCTTAGCATGAAAATATCCAAACCATTTGGAAGGAACACATTTGTCACTCATAGTTAAAGACAACCAGTTTTCATCTCCAGACCTCAGTCTGCCGATCAATAATTAAACATACATCAGTCTTCTTCTCTCTGTCTCCCACCACGTCTTCAGTCTCTTCCCTCCTTCTGTTGTGACAGATTAATATAGATTAATGATTTAATACTTTTCACTTAGTCACTCTCCATCTTTTATTCTTTCTTACCCTATTTCAAACAGTGTCTGATTCATATTTAATGAATGAGTGAGTGCATTTAGCAAGGTCTTCACCTCAGTTTCTCAGCACAAAAATCTTTTGCTCTGTTGGCACTTTAGGGAGCACTTTGAGAGTCAGCGGCGCTTCCTTGTTCATTTATTCATGCTCGTCGGCCTCTTTTCTCACCTCTTTTAGTGTTAATTACATGAAGTGTTGATGCCGGCTTTCTCTGAGGCTTTAACAGCAAGTGCAGATGAAGGCCTTGTTCCTGAGACAAGATCCCTGGGAGAAACGCTTCTTTTTAACCCTTCACTTTCACTAAACCCTCCCCCTCCCCCAAATATTCAGAAATTTGTAGCTTGAGAAGTAATTTTAATGACACTAAGCAATTTTTTTCACACAATGAACACCTTACAAACCAAGGCTTAACAATTAGGGTGCATTCACACCAACTCTGTTTAGTCCGCTTTAATTTAACTCCAGTCTGTTTAGAAAGTCCAGTTCGTTTGGGGGAGGTGTAAATGCACAGTCTAACTCTGGTCCGCCTAAAAACCTCGGCCTCAATTTGGGTGAAGTGAACTCTGGTGCGGTTCGAATGCATATGTGAACGCTAAGTGGACTGGGCAATGCTCCAAAAGCACAAAGCGAGCAATAACGCAGGGAATTCTGGGTGAACAGGTTTTTCAAAGGGTTTAGTTTGTTTGAAACAAAGCAGCGTGAAAGCAAACCACATCAGTTTAAAATGTAACAAATGTTGCTACTTAGGTCCCCAGTCGAACTGAATCTACCGAACTATCAAGTGTGAAAACATCCAATTAAACTCTGTGTGTATTTGATGTAATTAATGACGTCAATGTTTGTCGTACAAATACAGTACCCTAATTGCCTCAATCTATGATCAGCATCATCAATCGTCGTTTTGCTCTCGAATTCTAGGGAAGAGTTCCAGACAGCATCTTGTGTCTCTGGGCAGCCTGTTGGACGACCAACACTGGCATCGTGTCGCGGTGGAGCAACACGGCAGTCACTTCAACCTCACCGTGGACAAAAACACAAAGTGGGTGGTGATCCCACCATGGTTCACCCACTGGGACTATGACCAGGTGAACTTTCAAAATGTTGATTTATGAGGTGCGCGTGCAAAGTATGCTTCCAGTGCAGCTCATAGTTTCATGCTGACATGTTTTCCTTTCACAGATGACCGTTGGAGCAGATCAGAACCTCGACTCTCAAAACTCAAATAGAAATTTCCACGGCTGTGTTGAAAACCTTCTCTACGATGGCCAGAACCTGATTGGCTTGGCTAAACAGAGGGACCAGAGTGTTACTGCGATGGTAGATATACTTCCAGTGGATTCGTGGAAAAACGCTCATTTTACCTTTAAATGCACAAGATAAAGGATATATATTTAAATTGCTTAACAAAATTCAATTCTGTTTTATTCACATAGCGCCAGTTCACAACAACTGTCGTCTCAAGGCACTTTACAAAAAAAATCATTTGATTTCAATCATACATTTCAATTGGTCCTACTTCTCAAACAATGCCAATAGTTGAATTCATTAGTCTAAGTAGTTTAAAAAGTTTCAATCTAAGGAAACCCAGCAGCATCAAGACATACATCTAGAATACCGCAAGAAGAAAAAAAAAGTCAACTTTTAGCTCATTCAAAGTTGCTATGTGTAGTACCAGATACCAGTACTTTTCTTTTTTTTTTAAATAAAGTCAGCAGAAGCACAGATTATGAAGTGTTGCTTCAGGGTTAGGATTATAGTTCTACGGTTTGGTATTAACTATTAATGATAAGGTTTGTTTCTAGGCTTTAAGCTGCAGAAATGAATGAAAAATGAAAGGAAGTCAATGGAAAGTCCTTGTGGAGCTAGAAAAACACACTGTGTGTGTGTGTGTGCTTGGTTATTGGATTGGTTCAAGCTGATGTGCACTTCAAACTGCTGTACTAATCCCACACGGAGCTTTTGGAATTAATTAAGTGTTGCATGCTTGATGTAAAAAGGACAGCTGGTATTCCTGCTGGATGTGACGCATCACATTTCCTGCTCTTGCAGTACTTGTGCTGCAGATATGACTTCTCACATCTAAAAGTCTGCTGATCAGAGGAGGAATGTTTTCCATCTATTTTCTCAGCTCTTCTCCCTTTTGCTTCCTCTTTGGCCTTAGAAAACATTTCCCTGGTACTTTTTGTTTTGATTTGGTGTTTGTTCCAATGGTATTAAGGCAATTCTAACATCCTTTGTAAGGAAAAACAGCTGATGAGGTTTCAGTACCTACAGATTTGAAAAGTCCTCCATGTTTATTGAACGTCATGTCTCTCACTCTGTCTTTTACTCGTTTGACTCAGGGCAACGTGACATTTTCCTGCTCTGAACCAGTCTTCGTTGCCGTGACGTTCACGGGCCCCCGGAGTTTCCTGCGGTTGCCTGGGGACATAGGTCTGCATTCGGCAGGGGTCTCGCTGGGGCTTCAGTTTCGGACGTGGGACACGGAGGGGCTGCTGCTGACCTTTGATCTCCCGAAGCGAGACGGGACGGTATGGCTACACCTGAGAGACGCCAAAGTACATCTTCAAATCCACAAGGCTGGAAGGCCCCCTGTAGAGCTAAAAGCAGGTCAGTGCGGCCGCTCACAGGTCTCGATCCAAAGTTCACAGTTTGCAAAGCAGCATCTGCTTTTTCTTCCTTTATTGTTTGCTTGCATTGGAAAAAGCGTTCAGTACAAGCAAATACTCAACACTAGAATGAAATGGAAGAAAATCTCTAAGTGGTTTAGATGTATGTAGATTTGCTTTGGCAACTCCGCTCGCCGTTTAGACATATTTTCAGATTTAAAATAAGAATCCAGAACAAAATCAAGATATTTCACATATACATATAAACAACAGCCTCATCAGCATACATAGAAAACGTGCACAAAGACTCGCTTAAGGCAGATCATGTAAGGGGGCCAAGAATTCAGCCCTGTGGTACACCAACATTCTTTCTCTAGCTACAGTTTAAGAAGACAAAAGTGAGTCACATACGTGAGGAGTTGTATTTTATGTAACAGGGAAAGGCGATAACACAGGTCACTTTTCAGAACTTTTCAGATCTACATGCATCACAATCATATCAGAGGTTATATGAATAGTTTTTGTGATAGCAGAAAGGTAATTAACTGTGAAAAAACTACATGCAACTGCAGGTTCATGCTTGAATGACGGTCAGTGGCATTCAGTGGACTTGAGATCACGACAACATCTGACCGTCACAGTGGATGGAACTGAAGTTGCCTCTGCAAGTCCCACATACCCCATCACTCCAGGAGGTCATCTTTTCTATGGCGGTAAGAGGAGCTGTGCTTTCTTAATAATCATTTAAACATGGCAGGTTTGACAGGTACAGCAGTTGGCTTTTATTACTTCAATAACACAAACATTTCTGTAAAGAGTTTGCTTGCACTATGTCAAAGTTCTGGGTATTCCTGGTTTTTTATAGTTTGCCTTGAACGAACCTTTAAACCTTCAAGCAGGCTTCCTTTTATTTTTTTAAAGTGGTCCTGAGCAATAGCTGCATGTGACTTTTTTTTAAACAAACTCTGATCGAGGTATCATCCGAGCATGAAAACTGGCACAACTCACCAGATGAACAATCGTTCTGTCTCAACATACCAGGCAACTTTATTTAAACTAGATTTCCAAGGAGTTGCGTGGAAATTTTTCAACATTTATTTTATTGCATTAATGCAAAAAAACCCAGCAAAGATAACATTGGTTGGGAACATAGCTCAGACATGGTTATTTTCAAAGAACTTAATCATCTTTCCTCTGTTTCTAAAATACATTACCTTTAAATTCTATTCATTTCCCATAGTTTTTAGGCCCGGTGGTTGGGGACCACTGGTTTAAAGTGTTTGTGCTGTACAGCATGAATACATTTTGGATTTTACTTTATTTTAAGGTAATTCTGAGGTGTAGATTTTAAGGTGTCATGGCTAACATCGCCTGTAACAGCTGTGGTCATGTAGAATAACTCAGATTGTTTAGCTGACAACTGTGGTGTACGACGATGGAGGATCAAGCAGATTTTCAGATTTAAACCAAACTTTAGGGCAATTTCATGATTTTCTCTGGACTTCACTGGTTGACTCGTCTTTTACTCCTAGGTTGCCCGGCCGAAGGGAACGGCCGCTCGTGCAGAAATCCCTCCAGTGCTTTCCAAGGATGTATGCGTCTCCTGACGGTGGAAGACGAACTGGTGGATCTCATCAAGGTCCAGCAGAGGCTGATGGGAGATTACAGCAACCTCCAGATCGACATGTGTGGCATTATGGACAGGTGAGGGGAAAAAAGTCCAACAAATTCTTTTTTTTTGTTTTACTCAAATTAATTTTGTCAAATGAACTAATAGTTTACTTTTTCATTTGTTTATTCTTTCAAAAACCAGTTTTCTAATTCCGTTTTATTGTAAGAAAAGAAGTTGGAGTCCACCAGTCACAATCCTTAATCTGTAGAAACATTTTTCACCCTTAATGTTGATGAAAACAAGTTCTAGTTCCATTTACAGATAATTCCACTTATACCAAGACATTTTTCCCAAGATATAAGTGAAATAATCTGCCAGTGAAACTAGTACTTTTTAAATCAATATCATGTAATTATTGACTTACAACAAGCTCCTATATGTTGCTGAAAAGTTATTTGTAAGGTAGTTTTGTCTTATTTCAAGTGTAGTAAGACGTTTGCACTAGAAATGAGCCCAAAAACACTTGGTAAGATTTTGCGTTTTTGTAGTGTACTTACCGTATGTAACGTAATTTAAATCGAATGTTGTAACATTTTTACAGTCTGATTAACTAACAAAATTTAGTTTAGCATTTGTTTTACAATTGCAATTACAAAAATCCAGCTGCTTTTAAACTTATTTAACTTTCTATGTCCTAATTGCGTTAAGAAAATCAATTCTCCGGGACAATAATATGCATTGTGCAGTTAATTGAAGACTCTTTTGGGTTTTTTTAATATTATCATTGCATAGACTTTTAATTCGGTAATAGTGAAATCACACTTTAAATCTTTTTGGGGGGTTTGAAATAGCTCCCTATTGAAAACTCATATATTTTACAAATCTGTCATAATTCGGTTTAATGACATTTTTCTCCCACCAGAGGCGACAGACACTCTGGCCCGATCATTTCCTTCTCTTTGCTTACGCTGCTGAAAATGTCAGGACAAGCTCTCCTGCAGGATTTTGCTGCTTTGTTACACAGAAACCTCACATGACATTTGACCTTTTCTGAATCATTCGGTAAATGTTAGCGATATTGTCTTATAAAAATGAGTCGGTAGAATTGATTTTCTACATGCTTTTTGCTTTTAAGCTCCGTTCTGGTATTTCTATTACTGATATAATCGACGTCTGATTGATCATGCGCCTGCTGAATTCATCTGTGGTTTGACATTTTGGCTTATGAAAAAGTTTGGAAGTTATGCATTTTGCAGGTAAACAAGGCAAGTGTCAAATGGAAAGATATTCATCATGCATGTAGCTAAATTCAAAGGTGGGGAAGAATAAATCTAAAAGACAAAGAGCATGTTTGCTTGGCTGTTTATAAACCTTTCTAATTTAAAAGTCGTTCACATCACCTTCCATTTACCTTACAATTTGTTGCCCTTAATATCCTTCTAAATATTTCACCCAACAGCTTCAGAGCTCCTATCTCTTACTTTGTTTGTCTGGGTTTTATTTTTTTTTCTTCAGTTCCTCGAACAACCTTAATTTCTTTTCGGTTTTCTAATTTCCGGAACATTTCTTTATGTTTCCTGCTTCGTCGTCTCAGAAACTGCTGTGCTCTTCAGTTGCCAGGTTCACTCTGATGCAGAGTCGGCAAATCGGCAACAAAATAAGAAATCTTGAAAAAGATTGTGAGGAGAAAAAATGACTGCGACTATCCCCTCGCTGAAAAGCTGGAAATGAAGTAAAACTATTCGACTTGTCTGCGTCATTTGGAGCCAAAAATGACTATATGCAAACACGAAAGTCAAGTCAAGTTCATTTGAATAGCACGTCATCAACAAGGCACTTCAAAATGTTCAAACTGAAACGTACATTTTCAGAAAATTGCGCGATTATGACTCATTAAGGGGGCAGTATTATGTGTTTAGCATAATCAAGTAACTATGTTACCTTCAGTTGTAATAACAATGCTGCATATATCAAATATTAATTCAAAGAAATTTTACTTCCTGATATAAGGCCTTAAAATTGGTCCTCTGTCTCTTTAGAAACTCCTGCTCTGTCTGAAATCCGCCTTCAGGAAGTCATCACGACAGCTCTTCTCTGTTAACTATTTAACAACATTTTTACCAGCATTTTCCTGAGAAGCAGCTCATATAATGAGCTCAGCTGATGCCCAGTTCAACCAGGTGTTTGCTAATTGCTTCTGGCTAGTCTGAAGGAGCTGAGTTGGGAAGTTGTGGGGGAGGGATGTCTGTGAGGCGGACGCTTGGAAACTGGAGATTAAAGGAACTCTCAACCATGCATGAAAGAATCAAGGCAACACTCCAGGTATGATTTTGATGAGGGGATAACAGTATAACATGATATAAAGCTCAAAAAAGTCGATTTTTACATAATACTGCCCCTTCAAGAAGCTAATGTATATTTAGCTCACTAAAAATAAGTTTTATTTTGTGAATGATGTGATGGAAAAATTACATTGTCACGTCTGCTAGTCATGTTATATGAATGATTGTGAACTCTCACCAAAAGAACTACCGTATTTTCCGCACTATAAGGCGCACCTTCAATGAATGGCCTATTTTAAAACTTTTTTCATATATAAGGCGCACCGCATTATAAGGCGCATAGAACAGACGCTACAGTAGAGGCTGGGGTTACGTTATGCATCCATTAGATGGAACTGCGCTAAAGGGAATGTCAACAAAATAGTCAGATAGGTCAGTCAAACTTTATTAATAGATTACAAACCAGCGTTCTGAAAACTCCGTTCATTCCCAAAATGAATAAACAGCTGTTTTATTATTTTCCCCGAGGTAAAGTAAGTGTCGTGGTATTTTCGTGACACAGTTTATCTTTTAACAACAGCAAGGTATAACATATAGTGGAGGGGAACTTTTCCTCGATTCAATAAACACGTAAAAAACAGTCTGATACTGTTACGGTAAATCAAACGTTAGTGCAATCACAATATATATCCACTTCCACACCATTGATTCGTTCATGTTAAATTCTCTCGCTGCTGCTCTATTCCCGTGTTCTACTGCGTGACTGATCGCCTTGAGCTTAAACTCTGCGTCGTAAGCGTGTCTCTTAATAGGAGCCATTTTGGGGTCTTTACACAAAACTCAGTGTGCACCGCGCGCTTCTCCTTCTACGGGGGAAAATGAAGTCGGCGGCTGCTTACCGTAGTTGCGAGACTTGTTGTGGTTCAATATTGGTCCATATATAAGGCGCACCGGATTATAAGGCGCACTCTCGGCTTTTGAGAAAATTGAAGGTTTTTAGGTGCGCCTTATAGTGCGGAAAATACGGTAACACGACAAGAATTACGACTACCCAATATGCAACTTTATCAGGAAGCTTTTATACGCGCACAAATAACATCACTTATGTTAAACAACCATAATATCCGATCTGGGCGAACTTGGAAGGTGAAGTAAATGCTCCATTTAAAGCTTTTGATTATCTATCCCAAAATCCAAATGATGGAGTAAAATCCAATCCAATCACACTAAAAACGTTTGGCAGCATTTACTGTATGTATCGTGCAGATTTAGTTGTTTGTAAAGAAGTTTTTTGTGAAATGCCAGTTTTCCATAAGATCTACAATGTTGTTGTGAAAAATGACAGGTTACTGTTTGTTACATTTGCTCTGCAAACAGTGTGTCTGAATGAGCATTTCAGTGCTTTACAAGTTTTGTGTAGAAGAGACGGACCTCCTGTTATTTATGTAGAAGAGCTTTACTGTTACAGAGCTTTTGATTTACAGGTGTCATACAGTCATGAAGATGCAAATGTTTATATTGTTCCATACTGTTTCTTGTGAACAATAAAAATGGCAGTTCAATTACTGATTTCTGGTCTAATCATTTTACTCTTACAAACTCAGCTGTGTATTATAGCTGTAAAACAATTGCTTAGTGAGTGAAATAAAGTTAAATTTGGTACTATTTTAGAATTTAATTAAATGTTAATTAAATTTCAAATCTTCCATGAGAGTAAATTTTACTCTATTTAGACTGGGACCAAATGTCTTTTTTAGAGTAAAATCTTTTTTCAAATTGACTAAATTTTACTCTGGAAATTTTCCTGTGTAAGAACACGCAAAAAAAAATACACCTGTTCTTTTTCCTATTCTTTTATTTGGATTACTGTGTAACTTTGCCATTAAAATGATCAATACACCAGTCCCTTGTCTGTTCTGATTAGATCTGTTGCTGGCAGAGATGGTCATCCCTCTAGTGTCCGTGTTGATCCAAAAGCTCCAGAGTGGAGAATCGACATGTTTACCACTTCAACTAAACACACAGACCGAACTAGACCCCACATCCTGTTTGAAGGTTGTGATTATGATAGGGTGACCAAACGTCCCTATTTCCTGGGACATGTCCGTATTTCACGTCCTGTCCCGGGCGTCCCGGGTTTTTTTTAGAAAGTGAGGAAATGTCCTGTTTTTTAAATTTCCTTCATTGGACCATTAAATTTACAGGCACTAGGGCGCTGCGCACGGCGCTGCGTGTGACGTAATCCCTGAGCCGCGTCAGTGCTGGCAGCCCTGTTCTTAATCAGAAGATAGATAAGCGTGGCTGTCAGTACGCCAACAACATGCCAAAGCGCAAATGTATGGAGTTTCCCCGCTTTTTAAAAATAAATGGCTTTATTGCTACGATTAGAACAAAATGCGTTCGTGTTCTCATAAACAACGCAATAAACCCAGAAGCAATAAAAATCTACAAAATTATTTAAAAATGATATTTTTATAAGTTAAAGATTTGCTGTATTGCTGAAGCAGTGTTGGAGCTTTGTGCCATCTGACCTATAAAATGTATTCATTCCCTTCATGCTCTATTCATTGCCTTTACAAATCCGTCCTGATCAACAAAATTCAGCTAATTTGACTATTGTTTTAACTAAGAAATATTTTAATAAATGTCAAAATGACATATAACATAAAACAAGTGATTGCACAAGTATCCAGCCCTTCAAGTCTGTATTTAGATGCACTTTTAGCTTCAATCACAGCATGCAGTTATCCAGAATGAATATGTCTCAGTCACATCTGGAGACTGCAATGTAATCCCATTCTGCTGAAGTCCTGCTAAAAGTTTTCTATGGGATTGAGGGCTTTGACAAACCCTTACCCTAACCCCAGAACATCTTTGTTTCGACAAAACTGTTTCAATTTCTATGTAGTTTCACCTGGGTTATTGTCTTGCTGGAAAATAAGAGTTGTACTTGTCTCTATCTTTTCTCCATGTAAATTTTTTTTTGGTCATTTTGTAGAACTCAGACTATATAGCGGTACTCAGGAAACCTCTACTCTACACGCTGAAGTATGTTTGAAACAGATTGGCTTTAATGTTAGGCTAGTTAGCCCACAGAGGAAAAAAAGGCGCGTGTATTGACCTTGTGAAGAAACACTCACAAAGTGAACCGTAAAACAAGTAAAAAACTTAGCCATCAGGCTAATTGCTGTTAGCAAATCAAGCTTAAATGAATTCACTCAGAACATTTATGTGCTTTTAATGTTTGCGGTGATTCATTGTGACTCTAAGCTGCAAATGAACAGTTTGTTTCTCGTCACCGAAGCCATATTGAATTTTTCCGTAAGTAGGAAAGAAATAAAAATACATCGCAATTTGGACTTTTTCTGAGTTATTATCGCGGGATAATAATTCATCTGACAGTTTTGATTGTGTCTCTGTTATGCTGGTTGTCTGAATGGTTTAAAGGGCCGTTTTCATGTTCGGTTCCATCTCAACCTTAACAGACATAAACATGCAGTGAATAAATCGACTTTCAATCAGTTTTTTGCACCAAAGACGTAATAATAATAATAAACATGTTTTATTATTATAAAACACGACAAACCAATGGGAATCTCATCTGTCCGTGTATCAATCAACTCCAAATCAGGACCGGATAACCTCTGCTTCATCTCCCCCAGATGTTCCCCAAGTTACTGTGAGCATGGAGGCAGCTGCACTCAGTCGTGGGGCACGTTTGACTGCAACTGCTCCGGCACCGGCTATGGTGGAGCCACATGTCACAGCTGTAAGGATGTGTGTTGATTACTGCTGCTTTGGACATAATTCACTCTATGTGGGAATGTTTGCACCAATCTCCATGTTTCCTCTGAGGATGACGAGCTCTGATGAGCTGTCATCCTCAGAGGATGGCATCAGAACATGAAGAATTTTATATATATATATATATATATATATATATATATATATATATATATATATATAGTTCTTTTTTCGCCCTCAGCTATATACGAGCGGTCCTGTGAGGCCTACAAACACAGAGGCAACACATCAGGATATTATTACATTGACGCTGACGGTAGTGGACCCATCAAACCACAGCTGCTATTCTGCAATATGACAGGTAGCTTTCACACACACACACACACACGCACACACGCCATCCAATCACAGCATGTCGTCACTCAGGTGTCCAGTCTCTCTCTCAACAGCCAGCGTTGCTGCTTGTGCTGGATCTTTAAAGGGAATTTCTCACTCAGGCAGAATATAAAAAATGTATTCTTTTTTTTTTTTTTTTGATACAGAAGACGAGACGTGGACAGTGGTCCAGCACAACAACACAGAACTGACCAAAATCCAGCCGTCCACAGAAAGAAGTCAGCATCTGACTCACTTTGAATACGCTGCGGACGAAGAGCAGCTAATGGCAACCATCAACCAATCAGAGTACTGCGAACAGGAACTGGCTTACCACTGCAGGAAGTCCCGCCTTCTCAATTCGCCAGGTGAGGTTTGACGATTAACTACAGCAAGAGTACAAGAGAATCAGATTAACATGAAGAGCAATTTGGTTCTGATTTTGAGGGTCAGGATTGGATTTAGAAACAATCTAAAGATTCTGTTCAATTTCTGTCAGTTTATATTTAAACAAAATAAGTTTGTGCATAAAATTCTGCATCTTCAATTAACCTTTGCTGGGTTAGCTTAGCTGCCTAGCTTTTTCGTAGATTAAAAAACAAAATAAAAAAGCTATTCAAAATATCATTTTACAAAAGATTAAGCAGACTAAAAATGATTTCTGAGCATTTTGAATTGATTCGGAATTTCCACGACTATCAATTGCAATTCTGTCTTTTTTTTCTTTCTGCACCTCTGATTTATATTGGCCCAAATTTGCACATCACTGCATCCCTATAAAAAATGATACAGACACAGAAATGATCACAGACAAATCATTTCCAGTAGTTCAAAAAGGTCACAAAATTCTTCCTTTCTCAGATGTCTAATAGCTGTTAGAATCACTGAAAAGCTTAAGGACACAACTCAGAGACTTTCAGAAGTAGAACGGTCAGCCTGACACCATCTGTCCACCCTGTCTGTGGGTTTCAGAGGGCGGTCCGCTCAGCTGGTGGGTCGGAGGGCCCGGCACAGGACAAAGGCAGACCTACTGGGGCGGGGCCCTTCCAGGCAGCCAGCAGTGTGCCTGCAGTCTGCAGGAGAACTGCCTGGACCCCAAACGCCACTGCAACTGTGATGCTGACCGCACTGTGTGGTACTGTGGTTTTACTTTTTCTGGGGGTTTTTTTAACACTTAGGATTTTCAACACTTATCCAGGGTTTTTCCTTATCAGATGGTGCATGCTGGGACTTCTGTTAATTCAGTCCTTCTTCTTCCCATCCGCCGACTCTGTTCATCCAGGTCCAGTGACTCTGGTCTGCTGACCCATAAGGAGTCCCTGCCTGTCAGATCGTTGGTACTAGGGGATGTCCGGAGGCCAGGATCAGAGAGCTCCTACCAGGTGGGACCCCTGCGTTGCTATGGAGACAGTAAGTTAGTGATATCATAGTACAGCGTGTGAAGTACCTCGATTTTTGTATTTCCTGATTTCTGCTTTTGTAACTCATCTTTGTTTTGTTCTGTCTTTTTTACAGAAAGTATCTGGAATGCTGCGTTTTTTGCCAAGGAAACGTCGTACCTTCACTTTCCCACCTTCCACGGAGAGCTGAGCGCCGACATCTCGCTCCTGTTTAAGACCACCTCATCCTCCGGCGTCCTCCTGGAAAACCTGGGCATCAGAGACTTCATTCGACTTGAACTCAGCTGTGAGTGAAATCTGAGGAATAGGATGGCAAATCCCGACTTTCCTATGTTACGAGTACAAATCGAGCAGCGCAGATCATCCGAGTTCCACCGGGATCAAGCTCAGTGGGGGGTGATGGGCTCACATCAGACTTAGGCTTTCTCATCTTTAAAAGACACACTTCCCTTTTCACACAACTTCCTTTTATGCCGTGTGTGGAGAGATCGCCGAGGGTATAACGTATTGAGACACCTGGGTGTGATGCAAGTCCAAACTTAACTGTGACAATAATTTGTGAGAAAGTGTAAGATAGTTTTTTTTTTCTTTCTTAAAAAATACTTGAATGTTAAATTTGATTTTGAAGAAAACCTGTACAATGATATAATAACAAAAAGCTAGAAGTATTAGCTTGTATTTATGATGACATCCTACCATTCTTCCAGAAAAACATTCATAAGGTCAGACTTGTTCTTCCACACTAAATATTCTCATATAGACCGTTGGTTATGTAAGGTTCATTCAGAAATGTATATAAAACATATCACTGAAGCCCAGCCGTGTTTTGGTGTGAAACAACTTTAAAATAAAAGGAGCTTAGATCATCCATCCATCCATCCATCCATTTTCTAAAGCCCTTGTCCCTTAGTGGGGTCAGGAGGGCTGCTGGTGCCTATCTCCAGCTACGTTCAGGGGAGAGGCGGGGTCACCCTGGACAGGTCACCAGTCTGTCGCAGGGCAACACAGAGACAAACAGGACAAACAACCATGCACACACACACACTCACACCTAGGGAGAATTTAGAGAGACCAATTTACCTAACAGTCATGTTTTTGGACTGTGGGAGAAAGCCGGAGTACCCGGAGAGAACCCACCATGCACAGGGAGAACATGCAAACTCTGCAGAAAGATCCCGGGCCGGGAATTGAACCTAGGACTTTCTTGCTGCAAGGCAACAGTGCTACCAACTGTGCAACCCGGAGCTTAGATCAGATTCTGAAAAACAGCTCCACACCAAAAACCCCTTCGCACCAAACTTTTGCACTTGGCACAATGCTGTCATGCTGGTACTGTTCTTATGGGAACCTCCAAGCCCAGACTGGCTCATTGGATCGTCAGATGAAAAGACAGAGCTTAGATTGGGCCTAAAAAAAATCTACCTCTACACACTACTTGCCAACTCTGCCTTCTCTCTTTTACGTGGCCCACCATCTTTTGGTCTTGCACTTACACTTTGTTGTAATACCACTGATGCTGGTATTTAATTGGTAGAATATTTTGCTACTGGACCTGAAATTCACAAAGTTTTTTAGAGTGAACAATTGTTTTATGCAAGAGCACCTTGCATGCCAAGGCGCTCGATTTTACACCCCGTGGCCATGGAAATAGAATGCTTAACGGTGTACATTTTTGGACTAAAAATATCCAGTAGAGCCTTGTTGTGTTGTAAACTTTATGTGCAGAACTAACTGCGCAGTGCATCATTCTGTAACGCAACTTCAAAGACATAAAAACAAAACAGAGAGGACTCCAAGCTGGCATTAAACTGCTGTTTGGGAGCATTAAAGTTGTCATGCAGCTACAGTAGAGAAAAAGGATGGACCAAACCTTTATGTCAGTGTTACAAGTTACGTCTAAACTCAACTTGAGTACTTGTGATTTTTACATACCATTACATCCCTACGTGGAACTGATTGGAACACCTAAATGTAATGATATGGATCGCCTAGCAAACATAGTCTATATTGTTTTCAAGATCGTTTTCCTTTAGGAAAGATTTACCTTCAGATCAACACTGGTGTTGATAGAAATTGGGGCAATTTTTAAAAATATAACTAGGTGAAAGCTCTCTTTTAGATTAGAAACCAGTGAGAAAAATAGTTTTCAAGATGTTGAATTAGGAAAGAACCATCTTGATTGTGTTCAGCAGGTATCTTTTCCCGCTCCCTCTCTGTCACAGCCCCCACGGAGGTCGTCTTTTCCTTTGACGTGGGTAACGGCCCACTGGAGGTAAGCGTGAAGGCCGGCGTCCCGCTGAACGACGACAGGTGGCATCGCATTCAAGCTGAGCGGAACGTGAGAGAGGCGTCGCTTCGCCTTGACGAGCTCCCCGCCGCCACACAGGAAGCCCCTGCTGACGGACACATCCACCTGCAGCTGAACAGCCAATTATTTGTAGGTCTGTGAAACTTAGTTCCTGTCATGAAACTTTAAAACCTAATTTGATGCTAACTTTGTTTCCAAAGAAACTGACACTAGAAGTGAGCTTCTATTACAGCTTTGGTTGATGTACGGCGTATGTCTATGGCTAGTGATGGGTAAATGAGGCGTCATATATTGTTTTGACCCATAGCAAAACTATTGATACTCTGTCGACACTGAATACTGACACCTGCTGGACATTATAAATCCCTACAGGCAACGCAGTTGACAGACTGATTTGATAACCTAGTCTGTACAATAAGATTTAAGTCATTGTATTTTATTGTATATTATATATTGTATTATGTCATACATTCAGTTAAATTCAAAATATATTTGATATTCTTAGATACAGTCAATAAATAGTGTGAACATGTACCAAGTGATGAAAATTTAAGTGAACATGTTTGGAATGAGGATGATTGTGGACTGGGGGTTTTTTTCCCCCCACAAATTTTCATTCAAAAAAATAACTTTTTCCAACATTTAGAAATGTTGGAAAAAGTTACGCTGTTACGCTTTTTTGACAAAGCTTCTCCTGCTGTAAAAAAAAAAGAAGTAAACAATACATTTATATGAAATAATTTATTAAAAACAACTGAGTAATTTGTTGAATGGCTGTATACCTGAGTTTATCCAAGGTGTATCTGGGACTTCATTCTGATGCCTGGCCCTTTAATGCCTCAGCATTGAGGAGGTGGATTTATTTAAATAAGACATTTCTGTCAAATATATGAAAAACTTAACCTGCCGAACATAATATGAAAGTAAACTAAGAGTCAATTTCAGCTGAATTTGGATTCAGATAGATCAAGTAGAAACTGAAAAGAACCGGATGAAACAACAACGAAGTGACAACCAATGCCTTATTTTCTGATGTAGATCAAAATGATCCCAAACTACGAAACCTTTTGTTTGCCTTGAGGCTCCATAGTTGACGCTGTGCCGTAAAAGATCAAGAATTATTTTGGCAAATGCATCCCGTTGACGGATTCGCTTCCTTATAAAGACAGTTTGGCGCCTCAGTGTCATTTCAAAACAGTTTCTGTATCGGTCACGTGACTTGCTGAAAGCAATACTTTCACCGACACGGAGTTTTGTCTAAGGGCTTGACGCATGCGCCGACTCATCGGTGTTACCGGACCCATCACTATCCGTGGCTGTCAGACACTTTTGTGATTACTGGTCTCTAACATGCTCTAACATGCTCCTCAGGTTTTTGGCAGGAATGTGACGCCTAAGTTTAACACAAAATGAAAAAAGTCTTAATCCAGCTTTACTGCAAATTTAAAATCTCTGCCAGTGGATGTTTATGTTGGGTACTAAGTTGATATTTTTAGGTTTGAAAGAACCTATAAATTATTGGGTTGAGAATCACTTCATCACCTTTAAACTGCTAGATGTTCAGATCATGCTAGCATATTAGCTAAAGCTAAAAATACTCTCTAATGTTAGTGCGAAGACCAACATGGCAATTTTCATATGTTAGCTTACATTGACATTAAAGCTAATTATGACACACAAAAAAAGTATTATTACAGAAACAACAACCCATTATAACTAGGAGTTTAAGCTAATTCTGACTTCTGCTTGTTCAGCATTATTAAGCTTACATTTTTACTCCTATAATTTATGTTACTTATGTTGTTTTTTTTCAACATTTTTTTGAAAGTCTTTTTGCTCTTCTAGTTTTTATTTTTACCCCCCGTGTTTTGGATTTAGTTCAACTTTGTTAGCACAGCGGCTAACACTGTTCACACTTCATAGAGTCTATAAGATCTTTCTCTGTTTTTCATTAACGTTTAGCTGCTTGTTAACATATTTTTAGTTTTTGAAATGTTTGTTATAATACTTTGGTCGAGATATCCTCAATTCACAATTAATTGTCCAGTTTCGTTCTGGTAGCCTAAATATGGACAGTAAGTTGGACTGCGAAGCTGGTGTTTTCCTGACAGTTCCTCAGAAAACTGCGAGCTGTGATAGGAACCCCATCATAAAAAAACGGTTTGTCTCCTCACAAAGTTTTGAGCTTGACAGTTTGGCAGTCTGAGACAGTTACAACATGCAGAGCCTGAACTCTGCGGGCAGCTGCAGATTGTAGAGGGAAAAGTCACGGAACAGTAACTTCCCGGGTTTAAAATCTGTTCAGACAGCCAGGACAAAACAAAACGTCAGAGCGAGGCTGATGACTCACCAGGATTTATGATAGCAAATCAGAAAGGTACATGATTATCAGAGACACTTTCTGAGATAATCCACTTAAGGACAATTCAGCTCTGATATATTTTACAATGTAAAAAAAGAATCTTTAAGCTGCTCACAGGATTACTGAGAAGTTTTTGTAATTCTACTGAAAACTATTGTCTCTGAATGACCAGTTTTTACATTTGTGTATCTCCTCAGGAGGCACTGCTTCCAGGCAGAAGGGTTTTCGAGGATGTATCCGCTCCTTGCAGCTGAACGGTGTTACTCTGGACCTGGAGGAAAGAGCAAAGGTCACCCCCGGGGTCCAGGCGGGATGCCCAGGCCACTGCGGCACTTACGGTGGGCTTTGTCAGAACCAAGGCCGCTGTGTGGAGGGAACCAGAAGCTTTTCCTGTGACTGCAGCTCGTCTGCCTTCACTGGAGCCTTCTGTGACCAGGGTATGCAGACTTCCTCCAATCAGATGTGGTTCGGTGGCATGGCAGAAGGATGTGGGGTTGATAGTTTTACCCAAGCTTAGGTCAATAACCTGTAGCAGGCAGTTTCTGATTGCAGGTAAATGTGTTACTTTTTTTCTTAATACATTTTATATCCTGATAAAAATTATTTTAGAGTAGTTTTATGTCTAAAACTGCAGTATGAAACGTCTACCGAAAATGTTTTGAATATTCGATCAAACTGTTACTATATATGACTGATCATCTGTAACAATATCAAGCTCCTCCTCCCTGAGCTACTATTGACATTTAATGATCAAAAAACAGCCAATCAGAGAGGGTCAAAGGGCAGTCAGTCAACTTTGGGTATCTGGTCCAGAGAGAAATGACTTGGAAAACAGTTTATCCATCGTCATCATTAGCTAGTTATCTAGTCCAGGCCAAAATGATGTCTTGTTTTCCCAGACGTCGTGAAAATATCAAAATGTCTCTACTAAATATTGCAATGGGGTTGGTGGGACTGAATAGAAAAGAACGCCACACTTTTCAGATTTATATTTTGCTTTATTTTTTATTTTTTATTTTTTTTACAGCGTCCTGAAATTCTGTCCGTTTTTGCTACATAAATAAACTGACTTGAAAGAAAATTGTACATTTAGAATAATCATGTTTGTTGTAGCTTTTTTTGTGGGGGGAAAAAAACCAAGATTAGTTAAGCTTTTAAACACAGAACAACAAACTTCTTCGGCAATATAATGAAGTGAATGTGTTTCCTAGAAGTAAAGAATATTCCCTGGAAATGTCGCTGGTCAATTGTTTACAGCGTAGTTAAGTTTGAAACAGAGTCTTCTTGTGCATATTTAATCAGTTTGAAACCCTAATTTGGCAAAAGTGTCTCCGGGTTTCGACTCATCTGTTGGGTTTGTGTTATTTAGGAAATAA
This sequence comes from Xiphophorus hellerii, assembly GCF_003331165.1. NCBI lineage: Eukaryota > Metazoa > Chordata > Actinopteri > Cyprinodontiformes > Poeciliidae > Xiphophorus > Xiphophorus hellerii. The sequence goes on along the minus strand of NC_045693.1, from coordinate 25,209,890 downwards.
ACGGCACACTGAGCCATGACAGTGGCGCAGCAGCGCAGCCTCATGTGTGTCGGATAATTAACCAATCCCAGCTGTGCAGCTTGTTGGAGCTCCACAGGTAAATCAGAACTCTGTCACCTGACTGGGATGTAATTAGAGAGCCGGGTTTGGAGAGTTTTTTTTATCACCTGTCGGCCGGTTTTCTCAAGCTGCTGTTTCGCCAGATCGCTAATGAAGCGATGTCAGCGTGACAGAGGCAAAAATATAAATAATGCACAAAGTTTCTCTTGTTGCAGTAGTTTTTTAAAAATTTATTCCAAGTCAGAAGCCAGGAATATTTTATTCCCTTATGCAAATTGGATGCTAATGAGATTAAGTAATAATAATTAAAAAGAGTGGATGCAGCATTTGCATGGATCTCCCTGTTTGACAGTAAGCGATGTTTGACTTTTATTGTTAAACTTTAGTATGAACTCATGCTTGAAGAGGACATGGGGGTGAGGGGACAGGATCATGGAGGGCACTGTTACCAAATTTTTAAAATTCTGGAAGCTTCTCACTTCACATGGAAATCAAACTGTTAGTACAGTGAGGACACCCTGTGACAAACAGTTTTATAGAGCTTCTCTCAAAAATAGACAACTTTGAATGCAAAAAACCCCAAACAACATTTATTACAACTGAAGGGTGGTCACTGCTGGCTCTCACTCAGGTAGGACGAACACTGACTAATAAACACGAAAAACAGTAAAATTACAAGTGCTTGGTTCTGTTTGTCACTTCCTGCACAGCCAGGCTGCTTGGGAGCCAAAGCGTCCAGGAGAGGAGTCGTCAGGAGGCACTGATCAGCCAATCAGAAGTAGATTCTGATTCTGATACTGCCAAATTTAGGCTTTATAGCATTTGAGAAGGAACTCAGGGAGGTGGTCTTGGTTACAACAATATTATTTATTCCAGCAAAAGTTACTGGAAGGTGAATAAAAACATGCGTGGTTTTGAGAAACTAACTAAGCTAAGAGTTTATTTCTGCTAAATTAAGATGCACAGTTAAAAAGTCGCACTACAAAATATTAGCAGAAAATGTTCCGACTTGTTTTGCAGTGAGGCTTTGTGAACCTTTCCCTGCAGACGTCTCAGTCGCCTTCGAGCCGGAAACATCCCTCAGCTACAGCTTCGAGGAAAACCTGCCGAATGAGTCAAACGGGAGCAGCAGCTCCCATTTGTCCCCCTTTCTGCCCAACCTGAACCTGAGAGGAGAAAACGTTTCGCTGAGTTTCAGGAGCGCCCAGAGTCCTGCTTTGTTCCTTTACGTCAGCTCTCGCCGCAGACAGTACCTGGCTCTGCTGCTCAACAAGCAAGGTGAGAGAGAGGTGGAAAGTTTTTTTTAAACACTCCCCAACTGTTATTCAGTAGATGTGGATCTATAAAATTACAAGAAACGCTTGTAAGGTGTTGCTTTTAGGCATTGATTACAGGAGTTAGCAGCCACAGTTTGGACTGCACTGAAATGAACCCATCCAAAACAATTACTTCTTACTGCCTTTCTTCACTAGTAGCTTTTGTGGAGAAGGAGGAGGAAAAGGGACATCACTTCGTAGCCTTTAGTGGAGCAGAAAAATACACAGGTTGTCAACATTTTCTAATTTCACATGTTTTTGATGGCTCAGCGACCTCTTCAACTCTCAGAAGCCAAAGCCAAATGTATTTGAAGTCATTTTTCATATGTATATGAAAAATGTACATTTTGTAATATGTACATAGATCTTTTTTTTTTTCTTTGCAGCTGTATCATCGTAATCTATAGTTACAAGTGTAAGTCACACGACACTTTTTTGTTTTTTTAAAGGTTTTGTTGGCTCTAGTGGCCTTTATCTGAAAGTAGCTCGACAGGAAACAGTGTAATGAGAGAGGGGGAAGACATGCAGCAAATGTTGCCAGGCCAGGAATCAAACCTGCGACCACCGGCACGAGGACTAAGGCCTCAACACGTGGGCCATGCTTTGCCCCTGCGCCACCACAACACCAACACAAAACACTCTTCAAAGAATCCTGGAAAGCAACTTTCAAGTTGTCACGCACTTTATAAGGATCTAATTCAAACCTCCATCTGGAAATCTAAAGAACAACACAAACACGTGGTGAGATGTAACGACATCTTCAGCCGTCACAAAGTTTTTACCAGCCGAGCTGCTGCTGTTTGCGAGTTGTGCCAACGCCTCCTTTGATTTGTTAATTAGAGTCATTGTTCCGTGTGAACACGGTCTGCTTCGTGAAACGAGACACGAGTTGTGTTGAATTGTTAAAATTAATTAGCAGGACTGTAAGTGGTGAATAATTGACAATGTGAGAGTGTATAATAGCCTTTCCATTCGTTTATTCGCTCATGAAAACACTGCTGACCGCAACATTATTAGTCTCTAAATGAGTCAACGCTAAGTACATTTTCTATTTTATCAAGAAAAATTAGTAACACATTCTTTGACACATTTGGGCTAAAATTAATAATTTCATTAGGATTAGCTGATGTAAGGTGGCATCTCCTGAGGCTCAAAGTTAGGATTTAATATTACAGCCCTTTGCCTTCGTTACCAGTGAATTTCCATCTTTTTGAAATCATTTATCAACTGTGATAATTGTTGATCTCAGTTGATCAACTGTGATTGTGCTAGAAGCTCGGTACACACGGGGAGCAAAACGTTGCCGATATTCCGCTAATGTCGAAAAAAACACAATTTTGCAATTCCTGCGTTTCTATTAAATAGAAAATGCAGGAATTAAAATCACATGTAAATACGTTTGTTCACATGACTAAAATAAGTCATGATACGTCACACCCTCATCCTCCTACCACTTCCTGTTGTCCTCTTTGTTGCTGCCACCTGTAGTAACATCCAGTTGTTGATCATGGGACTCGTGTTGAGTTTCCATTGCAATTTTGCGACAAGCACTCACTTTGATACAACTGAGAAACCACCTGGGGCAAAAGCTTTTTTTGTTTTTTTTTCTTTAAATGTGAGCTTTTTGAAAAACTCCATTTCTCCCATTAAGCAAATTTATTTTCATGACTCCATCTTGCACAAATATATGGTCAATGAAACGCTGCTGCTGAGATCTTGTTAATTCTTTTCTTTTTCTGTAGTGCTTTGGTTATCTATAATCAGTAATAAAGTTGATTTTCTTTTTTTACTTTCTTGATGGGTTTTAATTTTGTCCAAAGTTTAGCTGGTAGACAGATGGATTAATATTTGACAATCGGATATTGTCATCTGCAGACGTGTTCGACTGTGGCTGCACAGCAAATCCAAATATACTCTACCACCATCATACACGAGACCAGATACGAGATGATTGTATAGATGAACTGTTTGGTTTTCAGCAAAATGTGAACAAAATAATAACTGTGGGCGAATCTAGCACCTGCAACTTCTAGAATTTGGCAGCTTTGACAGGAAAAGCCGTGAGCCTGAATGGGCCGGCAGAGGATGCTGACATAGAAATCAACGTTTGTCTAATAGTGAATACAACCATCATGCCTGTTTCTGTCCCAATACTAAATATGCTTAAGTCTCACATTAATATAGCAACATGTCATTATGCTTACATTGTGTGAGTGCAGAACAGCTAGAGGTGAGGTACAGGCTGGAAAGTAGCAGAGAAGAAGAAATCCTCAGGAGCAGAGTGAGGTCCCTTGCTAACGGACAGCTGCATTCTGTTTCCGTCAGCAGACTGGCCGACTCCGTCACCATACAGGTAACGCATCGTCCTCAGTAACTCTGGTTTTTAGCTCGGCCTTTAAACTGATTGGAGAACGACTTTAGCGGCAAACAGACATCACATTAAGCTGCCTGTTTGTGTTATAGGCAGCTTCACAACTTCAGTTCTATGAGGTTTTCTCGACTAGAACTTCGCAGAACTCTCGAAGCAAAGCTTCATCACAACGCCTGAAGTTTCAACCTGAAATATTTTGTTTAGGAAAAAAAAAAACTAAAACCTTTCAGGGATGAGAATTATTTTTTAGCGTTATTCATAGATTAAATTCTTTAATATTTACCTACAGTGAAGGAAATTCAGCGCTTGCGTTTCTTGATATTGTTTTTTTTTGTACTGAAGTCTGCCATTTCCTTCCAGGTTGACCAGCATAGCAAAGAACATTTCAACATGACCTCTGGTGTTGAATTTAGTGACATAAGGTCACTGACTCTTGGTAGAGTTCACAGTAAGTGACTCAGCTGCACAAACATACAGTAGATGAGAGGGTTTTTTTATTTATTATTTTGAGCACTCAAACTATCTTCAGATGCACATTTTAATTTATTTGGTTAAATAAAACTGTTACAACGGTAAAGATGCTGATGTTTTTCCTTGTAATAATGACACAGGGACCCTTTTGAAACTCTGAACAAACTGTTTCATTCACTAATCTGATTAGTGGTTTGTAAGTTAAATACTAAAGATTCAATTTATTTTCTTTTTTTTAATAAAATGCCTCAAAACTCCAACTTTTTTTTTTTTTATTATTGATTTACTGTCTGGATTTGAAATCATTATCGCCAGCAAAGAACCAACAGTAAGTTTTACAATAATTTCCTGTTACATTTGATTGCTAAATTAAAATGAACCTAACAGATGAGTTTATTTTACTTACATATGTAATGTGAAGTTCTATACTAATAAAACCAGGGCAAGAAAATTTAAGCACTGGAAATTGGTCAAAGCACTGAATTACATGCAATATAATTAACAAGTAGGCTGTCATGTTTATAAACGTTGCTGGACGATAAATTCTCCTAGTTATTATCGCGATTAATGATAACATTGTTGTTTTGAGACCATTTTCGAGTGGTATATTGACAAGGACATAATACTGTAAGTTCGACCTCTCAAAGACCAAAACGACATTAATTTTGTAAAGGGTACACAATACTGGATCTGGAAGAAAACAACAACAGATATCCTTACATTTTTTATCATAAAATTTGTAAAAAATAATAATAATAATTGTTTTGCCTCAAATTAGAAGTTTTTTTCTTTACCATCTTTTCCTGTTAGGTAGCAGTAACAATTATTGTGTTTTATGTAGAACATAGTTAAAAATAAGTTGAAGATATGTGTGTGTGTGTGTGTGTGTGTAGGTGTGTGTGTGTGTGTGTTCTGTCCTTTATCTTATTGCCCCATTGAGCAGGCAGCAACAAGAAAAAGCCCTGATTGTTTTTTCAGAAAATCACATTGCTCTTAAAACCAGCCACCTGCAGTTACTGCAGTGGTTCCCAAAGATTTTCTTCTGGGTCCCCCTATGGATTACAATAAAATCCCCCCCCAAAAAAGAAAAAAAAAATCAACTGGGCACACATCATTCAGCCAGACATAAACCTTTACAAATATTTTGTTTTCAAACTCCACTGAAGTTTATTTCACACTTCAGGTTGTTACCAAACAAACTACAAACCATCTTTACAGTGAAACACTTTAGTGTAACTGTTTTTTTGTTGTTGTTTTTTTTCATCCATACCGCTTCCCGACCCCTCCCTCCCTCTGCAATGGCACTGTGCTCCCCCTAGTGGGCGCGCAGTGCCATTGCGGGAACCATTGAGTTACTGAAAGGGGTAAATAGTATTCGGGTAACCATGGAAACATCAGGAGGAAAAACAGAAACCTGAGAAAAAGTGCAAAGACTTGCTCCCAGGTGACAGAGAATTGATGGAGTTTTAAAAAAAAAGAATATAAGAGGCTTCCTCTCCTGTATTACAGCCCTGCAATTAGCAAACAAGATATAATGCAATCACTAGGCTACATATCCTATTAATCCTATTATTTTCAGACATATCAAACTACACTTGTTCAGATCTTAATAACATTTAGATAGCTCTCATTTATTTCTGTTTGAAGAACCTAAAATTAAACCAGAAAATAGTTTGTCCTCCGTTTCACTGCTTGTCTCCACAGACTCTCAGGGTTTGGATCCGGCGCTGGCTCAGCTCGGCTCTCTGGGCTTCGCCGGCTGTCTGTCTGCCGTCCTCTTCAACTCCATCAGCCCTCTGAAAGCCGCCCTCCTCCGACCGCGCGCCGGCTCTGTTGTTGTCAGGGGGCCGCTCATCCGGTCCAGTTGTGGCCCCGCTGCAGCCAATCCCCACGCAGCGGAAAACACACACCACCAGCCAGGTCAGGGAGGGGCGGCGCCGTCCTGTCGTTTGTGATTTTTACTGATCATTCTTACTCCAAGCACTTCTGATACTGATGGTCCGTGGAGAGAAATTCTGGGAATCATTTCACTTTTAATTTTTATTCAATTGGGCACCGCCAGAAAGCTTCATGTTGCCATTTTCATTTGTGTTGGTGGCTGAGGGATCCGACAATAATATCGATAACAGAGCAACATTTTTAAACAGCTGTCATTAGAGCTCTTACCATTTATAATCTATTTTAAAAAACTATTAAAGAATTGGTTCATAACACAACATATCTGTCAACATTTTGAATAATTAATACCTAATCCTAATCCCACCACATGACCACTTGTGTTTTGACATCTAAATAAAGGATTATTTTAGTTTGAACTATTTCTTATACTTTTCAGGATAATTGTGTTTGTACTTTTCTTGTTTTATATTTATTGTGTGAATTGATTGTATTTTTGAGGTGGGATCCAATGATGTTAATTAAGGAGAACTACATAAAAAACAGGGACTAAAGAGTCAATCTGAAGGGACGTTAACTTCTCCTTAAGGATTCAGGTTGTAAAAAAAAAAAGTACGCAACCAAGCTCTGTCTGGGTTTTATAGGGCTGATCATTCTTTCTGTTGATCTCTGGGGTTTGTAAGGATGAATTAATGGCAAATGTAATGTTTCTGTTTGTTTTTCCTTTGATTGTCTTAAGGACCAGTCTACTGTGTTGTACCTAAGAGTTTATGTCAAGAATAAGGATTTTCTTAACTTTAAGAAAAAAAAACAACTTCATCTCATAAACACGCACTTGTTTTATTTTCTTTCAAATGTGTATTTATTGTTCAGTGACGTGTTTCTATTTTCTTTTGCTTGTTTTTGTCTCCTTTCTACTGTCTGTTCGCTGCAGACCAATCAGGGTCGGTAGGAGGAGGCCAGCCGTTAGTCAATGCCCTCAGAAGTGACTCGGCTCTCATCGGAGGTATTGTAGCAGAAATTAGTTCCAGAGTTGTGCTCCTATTATCATCAATCAATCATGAGACGGGACATGTCCGATGGTGGACTTTACGGTTTAATTCAATATGCTTGATAAAACCACTCTGTGAAAGAAACACTGTGTAAATGAACCCTCACGGTTGTTCTCCAAACAGTTCGATTGTCTCCACGGTAAACAGGAATAGAACTAATAAGGATGTGGACCACTCTGTAATCCAAATACATGCCGGTTTTTGGTTCTGCAAACGTCATAACTCTTTTAACAGGGAGGTTAGAATAAATGTGATCAGTGCAGCTATGTTGTCCAGAGTACTGGCCTCTGGTAGGACCACACATGGTAAATTGGTCTGAAGAGAGGGCTCAGACTTGGAGCCAATCAAAGACTTTGGTAGAAGATGACCGTCGGAGCAGGAAGACTGGTGACCGTTCCTGCAGCCAAACTTGGCAGGGCAGTGGGGCTGACTGGGAGCAGGAGAGAGGCTGAAACATTCAATGAGGTTTTGAGTTTCACTGGTGACTGAGAGGTTTCACCTCATTAGTCACTTGTCCAGGGACGTGTCAGGGGCCGATTTTGCAAATCCTTACCAGCTCTTTAGTATTTTTCACTACCACTTCAGGGTGGCACAGGGAGCCCTGCCGAGATGTGTGTTGCGCACAAGCAATTTGATTGACAGCAGACTCCATTCCTTGATCGGCACATGATTTATGTCGCTATATGAACGAAGGCCTTGCAAACTCCAAACAACATCAGAACCACCGAAGTGGGCCGGCTGACATGGTGCCTGCTATCAGAGAGCTGCTTAGTGTTGAAGAGCGTGATCATAAGCAGCAGGAGCACATGTGTCAACTTTTGGATCGAAATAACCAAGATTTCACAGTTCTCTGAAGAACAGAGACGTAGCGAAGAAGGAAATGAATGGGATATCCATTATTTTTGTCTCTTGTTTTGCTTCCGTTCTAAATAGTGTGTTGGTATTGGGATCGAGGGAGTGGAATTGAGTATTCTGTTTCATCTGAAAGGTTATGCCATTAATATGTTGGCATCTTTCTATAACTTTGTTTTTTGTATGTAAGAATAAATTGACTGTCTAGAGATTACTTTTTTATGCTCGTATTTGACCAAGTGGTCAAATATGTTAGTCAAAATATATCCACAGTAAGTTTCTCTTTATGTTTCAAGCATCAAACATCCTGAGGTGAGTGAAGTGCCTGTATAATGCATCGTGTCTATGTAATGCAATTAGGTAATTTTATTATGGCTGTGATAGTTGAGTTTCTGTCAAGTCTACTGATCACATTGTGTACTCATCTTTAATCGTGTATTTCTTCCTTAAAGAACAACGCCTGCCCTAAGAGAACGCTTCATCTCTGGCCTTTTTTCTTTGCATTTTAGGCCTGATAGTGGTGATCTTTGGGATTGTTGCTGCATTAGCCATACTGATCCGATTTCTGTACAGAAGAAAGGGGACATGCCAAAACCAGGAGCTGACAAAAACAGAAGATAGCAACAGAATGCAGTTTACCAGCCAGACCATCTCGCAGTTCGTTCCGACTGAGAGCCAGAAAGAATATTTTATTTAGACGCAACCTCCCGGATGGCAGACTGAGACACTTTGTAATTCCTCGGTGCTTTGCACAACGACCCGATATGTGATTGTGATTTATATGCAGTTTGTGAAGTTGAACAATTGGAAAAGCAAAACACTGTCACAGCAGTCAGCTGTGAATGGATAATGATGTACATTTTAAAGTGTTAATTGTTGAAATTATAAATAATTTGTGGTTACATCCGGAGTGTTTTATATGATAGATGTTTAACCTTTGGAGGCTGGAAGCCGAAGAAAATATTTTAACTTTGACCTCTTGCTCTATGAATGGCTGTGAGAAATGTATGTGCTTGCAATAATTTTTTTTTTTCTCTTTCAATGTTTTTAAGGCAGTATAAATCATTTTCCTATAAAAAATGCCTTACTTTTGTCATCTCTGTAGCAGGTGTCAACACACATTAAAATAACTTAAGGAGTGTTTTTATTCTGGGCAGGCAGAAACCAAGATTATGTTTAAAACTGACACAAACACAATCTTTTACTCCAAGATGTGTTTCTTTAATGTGTTTTTTTTTTAAATAACATGTTTTTAATATTTTGACCATTGTCGTTTCTCTTCCTTTGATTTCTCACAGATGCTTCATCATCATGTCTGAATCATCATTTAATGTGTATTTTCATTCTATACATTCCAAACCATGCATTTATAAGGTCAAACATTACTTGTTAAAATGATGTTGTGACAGTATAATGTAAGACAGATGATATGTGAAAAAAATAGAGCTCCTCTGAATTCTGTTTGTTGCATTCTGAATTTCATATTTACATAAAACAACTTTGCTCTACCGTTTCTATTGCAGCACTGGAGAGCAAACAGAAGTTGGACTCTGTAGCGTTGGCCCGTGATGATGCTTTAAAAACCAGACTGACTTCCTCAGTCTTCATCATCACAGAACCGCATTTGGAGCTCGATCTTTTATATTCGTTTTCATTTTGTTTGTTCATGACTCAGTCTAACTAGAAAATAAATGATTTTTAAAAAAGATGTTTTCCTTGCATTTATTTTACAAGTCAATAATTGTGGCAAATTAATATTTTATTAGAAACAAATATTTCCACGCGTGATTTGTTTGTCCCGTTCAGTTTGAGAGAATTGAGCTTTGTTCAGCCCTCCTAGCGTGGTGCGGATGTCACGGTCGGACTCTGGGGAAGCGGGGATGTTGTCCTGTCAGACCGTCAGTTTCAGAAATCACACACATAAACATAAAAAAAAAACAACTTGCAAAGCACATGTTGGGTTAGTGGAGTTTAACGGGAACTACTGTACATTTCCATACTTTTTTTGCTTTGTATTAAAAGAAAAACCTTTGAAAAATGTTCTTTCATGTTGCAACTACACACTTGGTTTATCACAAAATCACACACACAAACAAAAAAAATCACATCAGAAGTATTCACATTGTTAAAACTTTGAGAAGGAAATCTAAACTCATGAAAGGCGGCGTACTAAAATCTTTACTTTCCGTATCTGGCTCAGCCTCCTTTCCCAACAGAAACAAATGTCCCTGTACAAGGATTACAAGTTATTTATCAAATCCAAATTCAGAGTTTGTATGAACTAAGACGCAACTCTGGGTTACAGATGCCTGCAGCTTCTTCAAACAAGCAGAAAGCGCTGCATTCAGTTGACACGCAGGCTGCTTCTTTTCGTCACAAATGAGAAAAAAAGCCCCCATCGTGAGTCGACACCTTTACCAAACCACACCCTGATAGTCGGCAAGGTAAATATTTACCTTAGGAACAAAGTTGTCAGATGGAATGAGGGAGGTGGGGTCTTATTGTAAGACTAGATCATTTCTGATAAAACCATTTGAAAAGGCTAATGACACAGAGAACAGGTGTTTTATCAGAAGCTCTTGATAACTGACTCAGGCTGCTGTTTTTCATAAACGTGATTTTCTGTCGTCACATCTAGCAGATTGTTTCTCACTGTGGAAATTCTTGGCGTAGCGTTTTGTTTGTCCTCTCACCTGTCTTCTGAGCCGCGCCCTTAATGCTGATGCAAAACAACAAGCCTTGCGTGTATTTTTAATCTAACCAGAGGTGACCACATAGATGGTTTACAGTTCTTTGTTTTGTGGTTTTAAATTTTTTTTTTGGCTTGTTCCTTCCTTTACACTCACATTGTGACAGATTCCTCCTGTAAGACGTCTTCTTAAACATGTTATTTGTAAAGTACCACGCCCTACCGCACATTTTTGTTTCCTGCCTGAACAATGCAGAATTATTACGGTTGAAAGGCAAAAGGTTTATTAAGTGTTGGGCCTATTTTAGATCCCAACCTGCAAGGAATCAACCAAAAGCACAAGTTACTTTTCTTCAGAAGAGGGAAGCTGAGTCAGACACGGAGTCAAACACTGTCTGGGGTCAACTGCCTTTCATTATGAATACAAGTAAGGAAGTTGGGCTTTTTCCATACAGTCACACAAACAATTGATCAATAATCTTTACCACAAGCTGTTCTGGAACCTTCTATGGACATGCCCTTACAAGGGCACGATGCTTACTGTTGCAAATCAGCTTCACAGGCAGCTAATGACGAAAGCAGCTGATGACACAGGAATGTGTAAATGTTCCTAGCCTCCAGGCAAACATCCTAAAAACAGTTAATAGTGTATCACAAAAGAAAGGAGCCAAGTAAACAACAAACAGAATAATAATATGAAAACATGGCCTTTCAAATAAACTCATAAGTAAATGAACTTGGATAATTTTTCTAACATTAAGGGTCAGTGTTGTGTCTTTTCCAGCCACATACTATCATTCTATAGCACAATCAAGTAACTGTCACCTGCATAAATGCTGTATTCATCGGTCATTAGTTATCGTGACTTCACAATTTAACGCCTCTGACCCTTTGAGAAGTTCCTCTGTTGATCATTTTCAGAGGTTCGACTGGGAAATAGTTTTTATAATGAACTCAGCAAGGTCTGCAGGTCCACCAGGTGTGTGCTAGTTCAATATTTACCTTGGCAACAAAGTTGTGAAGGGAAACAATGCAAGGGGACGAAGGGTGGCGGAGATGACCAGAAATCTAGGAGCACTTGATGATTCAAATGACTCGTCAGGATGTTCTTAAGTCATAAATGTGCATTGAAAAGCCTCTGAGCAAAAATAAAATGAAATATAATCACATATTTCCTGTGTGGCTGCTGTTCTTATAACTAGCAGGTGGGCGGGAAATCTTTTCTTTGCGGCTTGCGGGAGGTTTTGCTGAGCAGGTTGGAGTGGGCCCGGCTCTCTGTTACACCTGACTTCTCAGGTGATTTTACCTCACCTGTGCGACCAGACCATGCTCTGCAGCTGTTGATGGATACCAAAACAAATGCGGCTCCTCATCTTCTGTTCTGGTAATGAAACCAAAGTTAGGCAGTAAATCAACTTTTCATGCGGGGTTTTGTTTTGCTGGTGCGCTTCCTCTATTAGTTTCACATTCCGACAGTCAGATTGTGAAACTAATAGAGATAGTATTGCAGATAATACTGTGTGAGCGTTGTGGTTGTGTGGGCAACTTGAGAAGAACCAACACCAGCGAGATGTAGGATTATGGTTGAGAAGTGAAAGGTTAAGAGACGTGAAGAGGTTTTCTTAAGGGTCAAAAGGGAGATGGAGTTTATCAGTCGGGATTGTAGCTACGCCCGTCTTTGTTTGGGTTCAATTTGGATGCGATCTGTTGCCTAAAAATAAAGATTTTTTTTTTTTAATGCAAACATGCTTTTTGGCCCTAACATAGAAAAAAAAAAAACTGTCATGACAAAAAAATTTTCCGATGTCACCCCCTGTAATTACAGTGGTGCGTGGTGACTGCACTGCTTTTTTCAAAACTGCTTCCTCTTTTTGCTTACATTCGCAGGTTTTCCCCTAACATACCAACCCTCTCTGAGTGTCTCTTCTTGCCCCATCCTAACCTCCCGCCAGCCCTCTCTTACCACTGCCGTCCTTCACACATTTAAAAAAAACCAACCAAACAAGGACACACAGAGGAAATCAAAACTCTTCCATTAAACCACCAGCAATAAACTAAAACGAGACACAAGCAGAGCTCCTTCCAACTTTCCATGTGTAAACACTTTGAGTTTTGAACTTCTGTTTCAGCTTGACAGATACAGAAGGCCGATAAGTTATGGCAAAACAGCTTTTCTAGTATATATTCTATTTGATTTCTGGCGATGCACTGTGTAAATGTGTTATGAATAATGAACAGTGATCTCAGAGCTGCATGAGTGGCTGTCATAGTTTGCAAAAATGGGCATTTCGTGACAAGCAGAGCAGTGATGCAGCAATGTAATTACTGGAAGTGTCGCCTTTACAGGAAAGGAAAGCAGTGGGCATTGTTTTCTGGTGTGTTCTGCTTATCTTATGTCTTTTCTGTCCTCTTGTCTTGTGGGTATTTGCTGATGAAAGGCTTTTTTTTTTTCTTCTTCAGAAATTCGGGGATTGCATTAGCGTTCAACATTCAAAATCAATGCCACTCATGTGACGGGATGAGGCATGTTTTTGGGGAGGATTTTTGGATCATGTGAACATTTTAGTGAGACTTGATACAGCAAAGACACAATCATGTGGTGGCGCAGAGAGAAGACATGTTGCAGATAATGCTGGAATCCCACCCAGTTTTAAAGTAGTAGTTTGAGTAATGAAGGTTAAATAAAAGGGTCCTGCATGTGACAATTCCACTGACTTTGCGTTTATTTTTATCTGAGTTCAGGTTCCTGTATTTTGAGTCTTTCCTGTGTTTTCTATTTATATATATATATTTTTTTTAGCTCTGCTGTTGTCTTGCTGTTCAGGTTTGTATTCTCAGATATCTGTGTGTAGTTACCGAAACACTTATCATGCTTAATGGCCGCGTTTTGAACTGCACACAAAGTACACAGTGCAAAACACAGGCGACATGGTGAAATCAGCAAAAACTCTGATCAATTTACATCCTAAATTCATAAAAGCGTCATTCAAAACTCAGGTTCTTTTGCATAAATTAAGATCCAGGTTGAATACATGATTCTTCAGATGGTAGCTGCATAAAAAGTTACTGCCACTGAAACTGGGAAACACACACAGTGGCAGTGTGTGTTTCTTCACACACTTCCACTCTGTGTGAAGAAACACACACATCATTTTATTGATGTGTGTGTATCGCCCTTTGTTTTTGTATACCAGGGACGATACAAAAACAACTTCCACTTTCATTGTGCAACGCAGCAGACATAAATTTGTGTGGCAAATCAATTCAGGCGTGTAACGGGTTAAACAAACAGCTGTGTGTGTTACCTGATCTTATCTCTCTCATTGGCCAATAAAGCATTAAGGTGATGAAAACCTTTAAACTCTAGATTATAAAATGAGGCTCTTTTAACTCAATTACTTTCACTTCCTTTGTTTCTGATTTTTGCCAGTAAACAGATTTTTGAAGGCCCTTTAGGAAAATCCCATTGTCATCATCTTCAACTCCAGCTCTCATCCTCACAGGTCCAGGTAACCATCTTCACTTCCCTCCAACATTTCAAACCCCCAGAGGGAAGTGTTTACTTCACTTTGAAATCCCCCTAAATTCCTTTAAATAAAACTGAAGCAATGTTTGTGGGACATTGTGGAGAAAGTGCTCAGATACCAGGAATGCTAACGGACCGGTCTGGGGCTGATAACAATGACTCACCTCCTGGTGTGGTCTGAGCGAGCCTGATGGACCGGTTTTATATTATTTTCTTGGTGTGCCAGAGCTCCTAGTAGGTTTAGCTGAAGTCTAGCATTTCTTTGAAATGCTAGACTTCACGATTCACAGACCTTTAGGCTTTTCCCTCTTTTTTGACCTTTGATATTTTCTTTCACTGTGGCAAGTCCACAGTCCGGAAAAAGAGATTCTGTGACACCCTGCCACTCTGTATGCATGTTTGTTACAGTTTGTTGCCGAGGTATTTCCCTTAATTCTTACGAGTAAAAGGAAATCCGGATTTTCCTTAACTCTTACGAATTAAATCCTTAACTTGTAAGAGTTAAGGGAAATTGGAGCGATCCGATTATTTCCGCACCTGGTGCATTTCTTCTTATTTCCTTATTTAATACCTTATTTTCTTAATAAGGTATTCAGGATTTATTTTATTTATCAAAATAAAATAAATTTAATATTTATCTTATTTTATATTTTATTTTGACAAAATAAATACTCCTTTATTTGATCAAAATATTTTATTTTGATACCCCTGAATGCATTCCTTTGAATTGAAATTCATTCAGAAAAACATTACGGGTAAAGTTCCAGTCCCTAGAAACAAAAAGCTTGAAACAACTTTCAACACGGCTGGACTAGGAGTAAAAAAAAAGAAGAGTCTGCTAATAGCGTCATCAGCTAACGGGGTGAATGACGCAAACCAATAATAAAAGTTGCTAAAGCAGTTTAGAAATGTAAAAAAAACGTTTAATCATTTACAGTCACTTTTCCAACTACAATCAGCTCAAATGGAAAGATGTATAGCTTTGGTCAGAGGGGCCAATGAGCCGTTGGGGTCCGGCCCTCCAGGTATCACCCAGAGGGCCAGTCCACACCTCGCTGTCAGTGTGGTACTTTATCAGTTAAAGAGGTTCAACACATTTCCACACCACACTATTTAGATTTTTATTTGTAAAATGTTTTAAAACTTCTTATCGCCACCACTGCATAGATATGTAACACTTTGTATTGTTCGGTGAAGCAAAATCAGTAAACCAACATATACAATTGTTTATGTTAAACATTGTTTATGTAAGACGTACATTTGTTTGCTGTAACGTGAGTCGGCTCAAAGTTTAACCTGTTAAGAAAAACACTTTAAACAAAGTATAAGTAAAGCAATGAGGAGCAGTGTGCAAGCAGGGAACAATGTAGATTTAATAATAATAATAATAATAATCTGAAAAGTAAAGTAAAATTAAGAAACAACAAAAACACAGACAGGACCGGTAGTTTCTTGACCTTAAAGTGCTGCTGTGCAGAGGCAACAAAAGGCCAAGTTGGAGATTGAAAAACAAGCTAAATTTAAAAATCACTTTAATCAAAATCATTCAGAAATTCATTGTTTTGTGGTCAGACAGCAGAAAACACAATAACACAGAATAAAACAAAACATACAGAACAAGCTTAACACACGTTTTAAACTATATGGAGTTCTTTGAGCTGGTGAGGAAATCATAGATCCATTCCAAGCAGAACTTTATCTTGTCCAAGCTCACTGCTACATGGCTGCTTTTTACATCCAGAGATCAGCTCCTTAAATACAGCAAAAGAAGAGCTTATCTCCACCCAACAGAGTCTGCAGAGGCTGGGACGATGCCTCACATACTTCTCAGGTGAGGTATTCAATTGCCAGGATGCCCCTTTGTTAGAAAACAAGGAGTTCATGAAGGCACCCGAAGGCGTAGCGTCGTCCCGCACCAAGCTGCGACGGTCATGTGCAAAACCGTTTCTAGTGATTCATAGAGCTATCTCAACTTGGTTCAGATGGCTTGGTTTCCCTCCAGTGTAACGTTGTTGTTTCAATCTGCATGCAAACAGGAATGACATTTTTCTTCAAAACATGCACGATTGCGGCAGTAAAGGTTAGACTGTAAACACTTGGAGGTGTTGAGGATACCTGCGACGTACGGTTCTGCAGACGAAGAACAGAATCACCGAAATCACCGAAATCACCAAAAGGACAGAAGCAGAAATGACGACTATGAGCCAAACTGGTGGGTTTTCTAGAACAAAACCGACAGAATTAGACAGTTGATCTCTAATGCTTAAATAATCAGAATAAATTACATTTTATAAAACTTGTCCTGAACTCTGGAAGACGAAGGTAAAGCTCGGCCAATTGCCATAGGTTACACTGGGTAGTATTGTTTGCAAAAAACAATGAATGCTACACAATTATCAGGATTTTTTTGCATTTTTTTTGTCATAAGTAAAAAGAATTAAATGGTGTTAGGCATTCTCCTTTTAAATATTTGTGCATAGAGAGAAAATTTCCTTCAAAGTTTTCCTGCCATACTAGTCTGATAGCCGACCACGGCTAATCCTGAATAGCTTAAACTTTAGGACGTAGCAAAAACAGAGATTTGGGGGGGTTTTTTCTCCTGTTTTAGAAAATTAGTTACATAATAGTCAAAAAGTTTAAGAAAAGTGTGAGTATGTATTTGAAGAGGCTGGCAAACCAAACAGCAAGACCACTTTAAAAGAGTAGTAAAAATGTCAAGCTCCGTAGTGAAAGGAAAAGGGAAAGCACTTTTACTGCAGCTGGTGACTCAGTAACCATTACATCATGTGAATAAAGTGTGATGTCATTGCTGCGGTGGATCCTACATACCTGGTTCTGGAGGATGTTCTGTGTTCCTCGTGCAGTTTACTGCAAAAACAAGAACGTTTTATCATGAAGAACCTCAATTCTTGCTTCTTTTTATTTAACAGAGTAAAGTTTTCTGACTAAAACGCAATTAAATTGTTTTCTGCCTTGCGCAAAGAAAATCTAGCAATCACATATTATGCCGAGTTAAATATTGGAGGTTAATACTGACAGCTCCTCAATTAGTCCAAACTTGTAAATGCTTGAGAAAATCCCTGCGCCTTTATCATTTTAATCATAATAGCGTCTGGAAAAAGACCGAGGTGATACTGCGCTTCAGGAAGTAGAGCTATAAAATTGATATGACCGAATTACGAGGGAGGACAAGAAAGACCGGTTATGACGGGTTGGGCGCGTGAAATCTGCCTATCAGTCTGTGAATCTATCTTATTCAACTTTTTTACTACCGTGACTGTGGAAAGAAGCAGGTAAATACTCACCATGACATGTTGCTGTGGTAGACATCTGTGTAAAAAGAAATATGGAGTAAAATTAGAAGGTTTTTGTAGAAAACTGCTACCACTCGTTTCAAAAATGACTAGTTTTTTCATACCTCTGACATGCAGTCCCAGCAGTACACTATTGTCTCGTAGCAGCCCAGGGTGTGTAGATGTGTGCCGTTGGAGCTGATTATCTTCTCAATTTTGCCACCGCCATTTGCCATAACATGATTCTAAAGTTAATAAAGGGAGCATGGAAAAACACTTAAAAACTGAGTAGCTTACGTAGACATGGTGTTTAAGCTTCATATGGTTTTAACACCAGAGGGCATTTGCGCAAGAATACCTTCTGAGAAACTTCCATAAAAAACAACTACAGCACAACAAACGTCTGCTATTTCTCTAGAAGATGTGGAAAAAGGTCCATTTTTAAAACTTACTGAGCTGTTGACCCAAGAAAAATCACAATTAGAGCCTGTGATGCCGTGGACGATGTAAATGTGCCATTATTGGTTTCCATGGCAGTGCAGCTGGTCTCCATGGAGAGGCAACCGCGACCAGCCGAGACTGAAACGACAAAAATGGCAGCTAGCAAAAAACAGCTCAACTATTTATTGAGGTACAGCAGACCAGTGATGTCAAAAACCTTTGAAGAAGCATAGTGTAATGTCACACAATTGCAATGGGTGTTGTTTTCCAGGATGAGTGCCATTTTTGACCAGGACTAATGAAGAAGAAAGGCATTGTAAGCATTTTTTCCCCACTTTACATACAGCAGTAACATATGTAGAAGCTAGCGATCCAAAAGCAGCATTTAGCAGATTCAGAGGTAAATGATCAGCTAAGTTAATATTCCTTTTTTATTATGTTTATCTGACAATACAATCACAATCACAATAGTAAAGTCAAGAAATCTACTATTTGAAATATTTATTTGTTCTCTGGAAGAAATTAAGAGATTAGCAGTAGCTACATAATAGTTACATGTGTTGTTTATGCTAGCAGATTAGCTGAGCGAATGGATGTGTCGACATGCAGGGTAGTGGCCAAAATAAGTCATCTTTTGCCAAAAGATGTTTAGGCAAAAAAATAAATAAAAAATTGCGTTTGGCAAAAAATTAATTAGACCATTATTTTAGGGAGGTGATGATATTTATGTAGCTGGTTGCTGTCGTTCTTGGTATGTTTGCGCTCAGTCAACAATCACAGTGCAGATGTTCATTTTGATTTACAATCATAAAGTCATTCATTTCCTTCACAATGTCCATTTATCTTGCCATTAACATTTAGAACCAAATAAATCCACCATCTAAGCTAAGCACAGTAGACAACCGCTGGCCCCTTCCCATAGCAACAGCTGAAAAGAATCACAGTCAGTGCACACACTGACTGTGTGTGCACACACTGACTGTGTGTGCACACACTGACTGTGTGTGCACACACTGACTGTGTGTGCACACACAAACAATACCATATATGCTTCTGCTACGTAGGGTGATTACCGAGGGAATTCCCTCCTGCCTGCCTGCCTGTCACACTTCGACTACTGGGGAATCCCTGAGTTGCTCAACATTAGATAAAGAGATTATGGCACCACTGTGCTCTTTGTAAAGATACACATAATCATCTTTGGACCATTTAAAGAAGGATTTCAGAGAACAAATGATTCATGGTTTACAATAAAAAGTTCAGTTGCCACATATGGGCAACTGAATGTGCCCATATGTGACCCCAAATATGCAAGCACGTACGCATGTGCAAAGGCAAATAGTGCTTCATGAAAAAGAAAAAAAAAGTTCATTCAGTTATGAGTTACAATAATCCTCTTACCGACAGCCACCAGCTGAAGCAAGTATCGGATCGTCATGCTTTCACTCCTGAAATCAAAGACAGCGGCTGGTTTCAATAGATCCTGCTATGCGTCTGTTCCTGTTTGAAGGCTGCAGTGACAACTCTGTTCAAAGCCAAGAGAGGAAAGTGGCATGCTTCTCTGAAGACCTGCCTGTTTTGACAGGAGGGTGGGGCGTGTTGTAGATATATAGCTGACGAGGGGGGGATTTCCTGCCTCAGGTGACTTCCTTCTGCTCATAAGGAATAGACCTTACCAAGCTCCGCCCACAACCGACCCACGCAAGTCTCACAAACAGCCTGGCAGCTCGTTGTTTCTATGTAAACATGATTAGTGCATCATTTCTACCGGATTTTCACAATATATCAGCTACTACATGGACAGAGGAACTAACAAGTTCATGTCATCATCTGGGAGGAGGTTACTGGTTTCTCAGTCACAAGCTGGTTGCAAACCTGAGGCCAGCAGGTGTCAGTCAGTTATGGTAGATCTGAACTTTGACCTAAATATGAGAAGCTAGAGACTGATGGGAGGAACCAAAGAGCTCTGTAAAGGTAAAGGCAAATCTTCTGAAGTTGGGATATAATTAATTTAATTTCACATAATTACCACGGTAGAAGCCATTTGTTTGTTAAAATTTTATTAAATATATTTGTTCTATTTGATGTTTGTTGTGAATGACGTAAACTCACAAACGAACGAGGTAATTAGTCCAACGTTTAGAAACTACAGCGGCTGTAATGCGCCACAGCAAAGGTAAACAAAGGTAAAATAACCCGAACAGGTGATCAACTCAAAACCACTCCTACCTTTTTACTCTCTCTCTATCTTTGTAGTTTAAGCACATCTGTTACCGTGGCAACCGCCTGCAAGACGAGCAAAGATTACGTTAAAAACATAACATTCATAACAACGATATCAAGTTTCCAGGCTTGATATTTATTTCTCGATTATTAATCAGCGCTTCCCTGAACACAGCGACGGTTGATTGACTAGCTGTACTTGGTGCTAACGTGGCTAACACGAGTAACAATTTAGTCCAAAGCCTTTTCTGCTAAAATAAAATCTTCAGTGCATGTCAGATACAGACACATTGCCTATTGATCTGTTTAGCTAACGTAAGACTGTGTAGCAGACAGGCTTCAAGGTGTAGAAGTTGTGTCAGTTCTGCCGTTATGCTGTACTTAGCTAACGGGAAGCTAAGTTTGTTTGTGAGACGGCCACGCACGTGACCATCGTGAGCATCAGCCAATGAGAAGCGGCCCCTGTGGTAAGGTCCGTGGGTTGTAAGTTGTACAGTGCAATGTGTCAAAAAAAAAAACCCGCCACAAACAAACTGACAAAAGCAACAGGAAGCAGAAAAATAGAGCTACATTATGTTACAATGTGAATATTTATTGCCCACATACAGTATGTACAGTATGCAATCTTGTTATAACAATATTATAGACAGTAAAGGTTATGGCTCCATATTCAGCCATGAGGTTAAACACGGCTTCATTCTTGGCAAGAAGATCAAAACATATGATGGTATTTTCTATCATTTACTACACAAATAAAATGATGTGCACAGAACTTCTGCTTTAGTAGAAGTTCTACTAAACTATGTGTTTTTTTGTTTGTTTTTTTATTTTTTTAGATTAAAACTCTTTCGGCATTGAAGGTTTTGGGAAGAGATGCAATTCATACGATCACAAGAACCACTGTTGCATTTCTGCTTTTAATGTGGGTCTTTCACAAATGTGCAACTTGGCTCAGCACTTTCTGTGAAATATTGACCCCAAAATAAACATGTCATTAGTAGAAACACATGTTTCTCTTGTTTCAGTCTTCCGCCCAAAAGCTTCACATTCAGCCGCTCAAGGAAATAATTAGACGGTATCAAAAGGATTTACTCCACAGCTAGGACAATAGAGGAAGGTGTGTTAGGATAAGGAGCTTTTGATTGATAGTCTGTGTGAAAGCGTGGCTGTGGTTTAAGTTCCTACTCACGGTGTGTTTATCACAAAGCTGCTGGATATCAGCAGAATCTCAAACCAAGCAGGAAGAAGAACTCGATTACATCCATCACTGAAAAAAAACAACAACAACTGTTGAACCAACTTAACTGAATTGCTTCAGTTGGTAGCAAGTAATTCAATTAAGTTTATCCAACTTCATTTATTAAGTTGATTTGACTTGACTTTTTTTCTCTCTTAACTGTTTTAATGGCCTTTATTTGTTTAAGTTAAAAATTTATCAGTTAAGTTAATTCAACACAAAAGAGCAAGTTGTTCAGTGAGATTAATGTAAAAAAAAAAAAGTCTACAACATCTACTAATAATTTATATTAACTTATTTCCTAATAATAACCAAATACACTTTTTACAGTGTAGCTATGAGTTTTGACTTTTATCACAACATAGGAAGCAGAATAAAGTAATTATGAGGTGGGACATCATATGTTATACTTCACCTTCCCCTTTGAATATTTACAAAAACTTGAGATGTGTATATGTTGAAAAATAAAAGCTTTATTGTTCCAACAATATAAATATATTTGTACTGTATATTATCATGTTAGTGCAGTGTGAGATGTTGTTAAGACATGAATAGATTTTTGCTATAATACGATAAATATGAATATTGTAATATCATAATAGTATGTTGTTCAAATGTGAAAAGCATAGCCTCAGTGGCAGCTCTGTGCTTTTGTAGAAATTCCTTCAAGAGCTTCATAAATAATTAATTCATTTCTCAACTTAACTTCCTTTTAAAACAAACGGTTCTCTAAACAGCTGCTGAATAAGGAGAAGCTGAACCCAATATCTGCTAAATAATCACTAGCATAGAGGATATTACAGATTATTGAAATATCTTCTATGCTAATCTAGACATTAGCATAGAGAATATGACAGATTATTAATTATGGCCTGTTCACACCAGGAAAGTCCTTTGGTCCTGATCAAAAGCAGACTTACTTTTCTTCCTTTTGGTGCAATTTGCTTTCACATTGTGCTTTTTTGCAAGCCAACTATAATTAGTACACAAAGCTACGCACAGGTCTACTTCCTGTAATTGGTCTCGAACCCTCATGTAGTTTGCCTCACAGCGGGGCAGATAAGGAGACAATGACAAGTCTTTGGATAGAATCTACAGAAAGACAAAAAAACAGGTTTGTGATCTAAAGAGCGAGATCACTAGAAGACACTGCTAGCTGCAGTGCTGTGGCCGTGGAAGCAGTGCAGGCAGCGATGTAGTTTCAAAGAAGTGAGATCCGGTGGCCCCTGTGGTGCCGTACTTTCCTGTTGATGTGGTAGACCACTGCTGGACCTATTCCGGCAGAGGTTCATACTCAATACAGTGCTGTGTGGAGTGCTCCATACGGCGTGCAGCATGGAGACTCACTGGGTGACAGTAGATACCCAATAGGTTGTGGGTGCTGTAACCATTTCTTCCATGAATGCTGAGAAGGAATCTAAATGTGTTTAGTTGAGGTTTCTATGGTGGGAAATAACCTGTAGACATTAATCTAGTGGTGAGATTAGAGCTCCTTCCTGGCCAATGTTTCTGAGAAAACCGGCAGGCTTGGTGTGGTTTTACAGATTCTTCTCATGAACTTGCTGGGCGTTTGGGGGGATTTACTTTAGACTGAGCTCTTCTCGCTTGTTTTAGTCTGTAATGAAACAAAGGTGAAAACATTTGAGGTCGACATTATTGTTGATCTTAATCCTTTAACTGAATGTTGACTGAGAAAGGCATCAAACTTGCTAATACGTTTTGGCACTGTTTAAACTCAACTTTTTTGAGCTTTATGTCATGCTATAATGTTATTCCCTCATCGAAAACATACCTGGAGTGTTGCCTTGATTCTTTCATGCATGGTTAAGAAATCATTTAATCTCCCATGGCAACCATTCAGCTGTGCAAAACGCCTGGGTGGACCAAGCTCCTCCTCTGAGCTGCAGATTTCAGGCTGCCGCCTCACGGAGCAAT
Organism: Xiphophorus hellerii; assembly: GCF_003331165.1. NCBI lineage: Eukaryota > Metazoa > Chordata > Actinopteri > Cyprinodontiformes > Poeciliidae > Xiphophorus > Xiphophorus hellerii. The sequence goes on along the minus strand of NC_045693.1, from coordinate 25,186,528 downwards.
CCTCCAATCAACTCGGCTCCTTCAGACTAGCCAGCGGCAATTAGCAAAGATTTAGTGGAACTGTGCATCCGCTGAGCTGATTATGTAAGCTACTTCACCGATAAAAATGTTGCTAAAGGGTTAATAGAGGAGCGGTGTTGTGATTACTTTCTGAAGGCGGAGTTTCTCAAAGAACAGGAGTTTTTAAAGGAGCAGAGGCCCAATTTCATGGCACACAAAATCAAAGTCAGAGTTCTTTTGAGTTATATTTGATATATATATTCAACATTTTTATAACAACTGAAGTTAACATGGTTAATTGATTGTGCTATAAAATGGCACTATGTGGCTGGCGAACACACAGTACTGCCCCTTTAAGTGAAATTAAACTCCAGATTCTCAAACTAACCCATTTAAAAGTTCACATTCTGGTAAGGTCAAGCATACGTTGCACTTTACTGAGAGGTCTCTCTTATTTGAAGCTAAATTTAGAAATGCTTTTGGCTGGTTCTTTCAAAATAATATTTTTAATCGAACTGTACTTACAGATGTTCCTGTCTTTTTAAAAGATCTCTTTTCTCTCCAGGAGTTTTCATCCTCACCTGTAGCTCTTAGGCCTCACTCCTCTACGGTTGTCTAAAATCACACATGACAGGATTTTATTACTTTATTGTATTTTATTGGCATTTTCCTATATGACTTTTTTTTTACAAAAATAGATGAAGAAAACTATCAAAATAGCATACAGAAAGGAAAAAGTACTAGTTTCATTCCAAAGTCTCAGTCTTATACCTCTTTCACTGTAGAGCAGTACAGAGCAGCGGTTGGACTGTTTTGTTTTTTTTCCAATTCTGGACTTTCATGACACTTTTATGTATCATAAACACATGCACCTGTTTGTCTTGCTGCCTAATGTGGAACAAAGCTCACACTTGGCGTACGCCACACCTTTTTTCCCCACTGCTGATAAAAAAAAGATAATCAAAGAACACCTGACAACATTCCCCACCTAGCATGAACACTTTTTGGACTTTTACTTGTTTTCTTAATCACACCAACAAACCTTAATGTGTTTCAGTGGGACTTTATGTGGTGGATCATAAGCAATAACACGGAAATAAAAGAGCCCAAAGAGATCATAAAGATAATGGCAACAATTACTGCAGATGATTCATGAGTGGAAAGTTGTAAGAGAAGGCATTGATGTGCTGTGATGCATACCACGTCTTTAAAGCTGGGTAAAGATTGTATTTCTTTGAAAACATTTTTTTTTTAAAACATTCATCCCCCATGCTTTGACCTTTACCAAATATGCACTACATTGTGTGTTCATCACAAGAATATACATTAACGTTTTGGGTCTAAGCTTGACAGAATTTGAAAATATGAGTATGACTACTGTTTTCAGGGATACATCTCTTGAAAAGCTACAATTTACAGGTGAAAAGTTCCCACAATCCTCTGGTAAAAATGTACCGATAAATGACTCTTTGGGGCCGGACTGTGTAGCGGTGTCACGGCCCAGTTTGTAAAGGATCACAAACAGGAGCTTCTGACGTGGAATCAACAAAGCAGAATCGGTCACCTCCTTATCAAAAAATGTTCCTTACACATTCCATTCCCACCGCTAATGTGTCGTTTTTTTACACATCAATACCTGCTTAGAGGAAGGAGGGAAAGTCAGAAGCAAATGCAGTCAGAGATTTCTCTGTAATGTTTCTTCTGCGGCAAATCTTCATTTGCAGCTCAGTTTGTGACAAAAGTGGACAATAAAAGCTGAACGACGGAGACGTTTTAAGGTTGAGCTCACGCCAAATCTCAGCTGGTACGACCCGTCTTGTTTTTATTAGCTACACAACACCTGGCCGCCCTGGTGTGTGGGGAATCCCGACACGTCAAAAATTTCAAATCATAAAAACAGCCTCTCCATGTAGCTGTATACCTCGATCGGTCGACAAATGAATCAGAAGGAAACTGCGACACGAAACGCACAATCATTCATGTTTGTCTCGCTTTTCTAGCTCTGCGGCTCTACGCCTGCTCTGTCCAGAACCAGAACCAAACAGCAGTCAGCTTCTACGCACCTCAAACCTGGAACAAATCTGGGCCGTTTTCCCAGAAAACTGCGAAACAGCCGAAACACCGAGTTCGGAGTGCTGTGAAGCTAAACAGTGACTCACAGGGTTGGGATGTTTTTTGCGTGAAGAAAAATCAAATGCATTTTAAACGGGACGCGTTTCAAGCCAGAAAGGAGAACAAAAATTAACGGGGGATGAAAACACAGAAAAGAAGCAAGGACGAAAATAAACACAGTACAGTCAAAACACACAAAACAGTTCTAAAATTATGAATTAATATTTATTATTAATTCATAAAGTTCACATAAAGCACTGGATGCTATTGTTTCACTAAGCAGAAGAAGCTCTACAAACCTCATACAGTAAACAAGAATCTGTCACACATCCATTTCTGAGCTGGCACTCAGACATGGCGGCTGGTCAAGTGGTGACACTTAAGAGTCACCACTTAACAAAAAGAAACAAACACACACACACACACACCAATAAGCACCTCTCCTCTGTGTTTGAATGAGGTAGGAAGTTCTGCTTGAGCAACTTGAATCTCTTGGCAATAAAACGTGTGATTGGCCCATCATGTCTGCAACAGGGCAGAACATGGAGAACCTCAGTTGGTCAGTCTGGTGTCCATCTTTCTACAAGCAGCCCGCATTGACCACACTACAAACAGAAACTCTGTGCATGACTGGTAAGGGCTGAAAAATGTTTCACCAACTATCTGGTCACAGAAAGAGGAATTTCATGTTTTTTTCTCTCCCGTTCTCAAACCAGACGGAGTCTGTGGGTGTAAACCTCGAGGTTAGAAATGATCCGGCAAGTTTGACCTTTTCCATTCCTGAAAGACCTCACGTCTCTGAATCAGGTAGCTTATCGGAGCCACCTGGCAACGAAGCAAACAAACAAATCCTCTGAAAAAGACCAGGTTGTTTACTAAAAAGGAGTAAAAAAAAAAAAAAAAATGAAATGAAAAAACAGTGAAAAAAGTTTAGAAAATCTGACCACACTCCTTTAAACGGGGTGTTGTCGGACGCAACTGAAGAAGTGACAGATGATTCAGTATGTTTCTTGTACAGCTGCTTTTCAAAGGAGGTTTCCCCACCAACCCTGCAGTCTTATCTTCCTGATCCCTGCAGACTAAGTGTAAATCACCAGTAGGAGTTGACTAATTTCCTGCTTCTCAACCCAGCAAATGCAGAGAAGCGTGTGTTGTGTTGAAGAAAGACTAGGAAGAAAAAAAATCTACTAACCCGAAATCAAACATTTCTGATGTAAGGATAGAAATGAATTACTGTCACATGAATAATAAAAGTAGTGGGTTCCACTGACGTGGGGGACTATTCTGAGAATTATGAGACATAAAAAAGTGTGCACCATTACTTCCCTGCAAACCTCGGCGAAGTGATTCACCGCTACAGCAAGTCAATCCTGAGGATCAAACGTTAGCGGCAGAGGTAGTACGGCTGAGTCATTTGTTTTTCTAAAACTTGCTCTGATCCAATCAGAGTTTTCTTCAGTTTAATCATACCTGCTGTGATGTCGCCAGAGCAAATCTGTGTCCTGTATCCACCACCAACCTGCATCTGCAAACCAAACCTGTTTGGGTTTTGCTCTCTTCTGTGTTTGTATTTTGATCATTTCTTTCCTGTTTGTTGTTTGTTGTTTGTTGCCCCTCTACAGATTGGCCAGGTGGTCTTTGTGCAAGATCATAACTTTAGGGGGACGCCATAAACTTCATGACATGTGGTGTTTCGAGCCGTTTCAAGTGTTGAAGGTTCCTGTTGGAGACACCATTGCTCCGGTCTCTAATCTGCATGCACATCGTAACGTGCATCGGGACATGCTTATGCCTCAAGTCATGTCAGGTCCCACGCCTCAGCCTTATAAAACCAAATCATTTCCCCAGGTCCATTCAGATACAAGCTTTTCTATTGGCGGTGATGTTTGGATCGCGGCTCCATCAACTTCTTGCCTTCCGACTTCTGTGGTTCCATCTGATCCTGACCCTTCTAGCCAGGCTGGCATTGCTCCGGTGGAGAGTGCAACAGCAAGGGAAAATAGTAATCAAGTCACTGAGGAAGCGGCAACAAGTACTAATTGTTCAGTCTTGCGTTGCGTCGTTTGTGTGACTGCTGGGAAGCATTCCAACGTCCATGATCTTCCCAGAGCGCTTGATGGCTCGTCTTCCCGACTGGTGTAGGTTGAAACTTCTATGTGCATTCAGGGTGGCTGTTGCCTTGCTGTTGTCATCTGGGCGCCGACAAAGAAAGGTGGGAAACAATGTGGTTTGTTGGTGCAGGTTCACCTGATTGGCTACGTTGGTGGGCAGCACCAACGTAGCCAATTGTCGATCAGTTGTTTTCAGGTTAGTTTTGTGATTTCACTTCAGTCTGGATTTTAGGTTAGTTTTTTAGTGATTATGCTTCCCTTGGGTTCAGGACTGCGGTCGGGTTGGTGGTCTCGCTCCGCTCTCTGGGACTGTTGCAGTGTCCGTCTCAGTGGTCAATTTACCACGCGTCGTGGACGTGGGGTTCTGAACCGAGGTAAGCGGGTTCATTGTTCATTTGCAGTTTGTAGTTGTATTTAGGTTGTTTATAGGTTTAATTTGTCATTTGCTTGCATGTTTCGTTTTGCTATTTTGTTTGTCTGTTTTCTCTGCGTGTTCTTTTTTTTGTTGCTTTTATTTCTTAGTTATTAATTGAGTCTGAAAACAGAACTTGCTGCTGAAGAGCTGATGTGCCACATACGTGTTGTGTGTATTCTGTGAAATGTGTAAGTTGTTTTTTTATGCATATATTCCATTGTTGTAGGTTTATTTTAAACTTTGAAGAAAACAAATCATTCATGTTAAATGATAATAGCCCACCTCTCCTTGTTGTCCTGACCTGGCCCTGTTGTTCACATATGGATAACACATTGTAAATCCATGCGAGTCCTCAGCTCCTCTTTTCCCACCAGCTGTACCAGTTCTGTCACAAGTCCCAGTATTTAAGAAACTCTCTTCTGGACTCTTTTGTTGCCATGTCAGTTTTCCTTATCCGTTAATTCAGCTGTACTCCACAACCTGCTGCTACCCTGCAAGGCTTCCTTTGTATTTCACTGTTAGACTAACTCATGTAAACTCATGAATTGGTCCTTCTGATAAACCACAGGCCACTTCCCACGAACCGATACTTCTACTTCTGATGTGTCCGCTGCTTCTGTCCAAACAGGCCAACAGGAGCCGCGTGACTGCACATGGCAACGCTTCTAAACACAAAAGGCAATCGTATCAGATAATACAACTGGCTGATTCACCTGAACACACCCTGTTGGGTTTGTTTTTTTTTTAAACAAAGACAAACACTCAGAAAGATAAACATATGTTAAGCATTTAAAGTCGCTGGCGGCTACGGGATTTAAAAAGGAAACTGTTGCAGTATCCGTCTCAGTGAAGGTTTAGATGTTTTAGAAAATGGTTCTGATTATAAAAGGACTTGTGCTTCAGGTCTGAATCCTGTCATTTTGTGTCAAACAATACCAGAGAAGATCTGAGATATTGGCGTTTTCGTCATATTTAAACAGTACAAGGTTTATATTTTTATGCATATATATGTATAGGCTACTTCATACATTCATAGTGAGAGAAAGCCATGCAATCAGATATCACTGGCATCTATGCAGATGTTAATGTAGAGCAAAAAAACGTCTTGTCTTTTGCTGCACTAATAATCCAATTCACAGATTCTAACATTAAGCCGTCGAATTTTCACGTTTTTCTCTCTTACCCGGGTCATATTTGCTCTCTAAAAATCTTCTTTGAATGTGCCTGCGACTTTTTCCATCACGCTGGTGGAGATTCTTGATTATCCAGGAGTGTTATGTGCTTTCCAGGCACATAGTGCCATTTCACAGCACAATCAAGTATCTACGGTACCTTTAATTGTTAGAAAAAAAAAATACTGCACATATCAAATATGACTTGGTAATTTAACGGCAAGGCAAATTACCAACTTAACTTGGTAATTTTATCAAGTTTAGTTTCTTGTTTGCGTCGAGGAGGAGGAGGAGGAGGAGGAGAACGACTCCTGTTGACGGAGAAGATGAAAACACTTCTTCTTTATGAATCTCTCAGCTGTGGTCAGGACCAAACACAAAGGTCGAGAGCTGGCAGCTCAGGAACAAGTCGACGTTTCCAGGCGAGCTTCACGCAAATAACAGACGGAAACTGACGAGGAAGCAGCAACCACAGACCACAAGATGCAAACACTAAACATACACACGAGCATAATCAGGAATTAGACACAGCTGGGTCTAATCAGAAATTTCAGTCAAAATAATCACACTAATAAAGTCCTTAAATTAGCTATTTAGACTGTTTAGTCCAATGTTTGGGCTCATTGTTGCTCGACGACCCAAGCGTGCCCTCAAGATACCATGAGGCAACTCTGTGTGTTAATGGATGAATGTAAGGAGAAGCGATTTGAGATAAAGTCCCAAACAAGTGCAGGATATTCACCCTCTGTCCTTGGTTGTTCCTCCGTTCTGATGCAAGATTATAAGGCTAAGCTCAAAATGGGAAATTGAGACATGAACAGATTTCCATTTCTGGTGACTAGCTGGAGAAAATACGCGCTCTTTCTAAAATTAGCAATCGTCCGGAACCATTTCAGCCGGATATTTGGTCACACTGCTAAGAAAAATGTAGCCCTTATTTATACTGGATGATTCCCTGACAGACACCTGACTGTTCAGCACAGTTTCTGCATTTTCATTAGGCTGGAGAATCAGAAAGAGGAACTTCTACACTGGCAGGAACCGCAGCACAAAGATATGAAGCTAAAGGTCGAAAGTTCAAGGTTAATTCTTCTGCTGAGTCAGAAGCAGCTATTGGATAAACGCAATCATTGCTGACTTTCTTTCTTAGTAAAGGAAATTATCTTGAACATCATTATAGTATTGAAAGCTTACGAGAGGAGATTGGGAACAACAAAAAAGTAAACAAATAAATAAAATGTGGACTATCTTCTCATATTTGTGAGGTTAGAGTCAGAAATTTTTTTTCTTCCAGTTGCAGTAATCCCCTAAAACAAGCTTCACTTTTTTTCTTTTCTTTTTTTACCTCACTTGTTCTCCTTCACAAATTTCCCGAGAATCAGACTGCACCCTCCCCCCGCTGCACGTGTAGCCTCCTCACACACAAACCCACTTCCACACACACTTGCTGGAAACCACGGGACAGCACGTCAAGTGTCGCCACTTTTCGTCTTGAGAGATATCAAACATAGCCAGTGAAACAATAACTGACCGAATGTGTTTCTGTGTGAACGCAGCTTGGTGAGTGCAGGTCAGATCAGGGCTATAAATAGACAGAGGAGGTTTTTCCTAATATAAGCACAAATCAGTTATGTGACACTCATTCAGTTTATTGTTTCTAATTATGGTCCGTTGCAGCATGCTGATTTTGGTAAAGTCTGGCACAAGGCATACGAACCCCCCTGCACACATACACGCAGCCACTTACTGGAAATCATCTGCCTTTTTTTTCTTTCATTTTTGTCACAATAAAACGTACAGCACACACACACACACACACACACACACACACACACACACACCCCCCCCCCCCCCCCCCCCCCCCACACACACACACACACACACGCACACACACACACAAAGCCTTACAGGAAAAAATGGGTGTAACTGAAAGTTGTTGTTTTCCTTTTACCTTCTTCATCTCTCAATGTCTGCAGTGGCTACTGGAGCACAGAAAATTTCCATCCACAGAAGAAATACCAGTCAGATTCTCACACTGGTAATCAAATGAATATGAAGACAGGTTTATTACGGCTTAAGCTGTGAGTCATTAATTGTAATTTGCAATCAACCTGACCTCTCCTCCAGACAAACAAAGATGTTCTCATGTCTAATGATTTAATCGAACACCCTGGGAGATTGCAGCTTTTCAGCAGTGTGGAAAAAGTGTTTGCCCACTTCCTGATTCTCTCACTTTTTTTCTTTTTTGTTTTTGCACGTGTGTCACACTTCAAAGTTTCAAAATCAATTTAAATATTAGTCAAATATTGACTCGTGTGTTTCCATTGTGACATTGCACAAAGACTTGTGCTTGTGCAATGTCTTTATGCACATGACATAAGATACAACTAACTTAAAAGAAGGTGTTTTCCATTATTAAGGGAAAAAAGAAGTAGGGAAGTGAGTAAGAACGATCAACCTAACATGCTTTTGTTTAAGCGAATAAACCCTGGAAACATAAAAGGATTACTGAGGTCCAGAGTTAAAACAAATATCGCTGTGTACCAGAGATTATTTCCTGTGTGAAACCTCAGCAGGAGTCGTCAGTCATGACCGAACAAATGTTAGTCAGCTCCTTCACACTAACGACTGAGGCTCTTGACACCTTTAATATTACGGAAAGCTCTGTTTAGACTGTAAATACCGAGTGAGTGCGTAAGGTCAGAGGTCATATCAACATGGTAAATGTTTGACTGACTGAACCCAGGCCATTGTTTGTTTAAGTGAAAGGATAACAAAGCTTCTGGATGAATCAGTGGCATCAGGACTGACGCATGTCGGCCATTAGCTCCGGTTTCTCTCTGATTTACCTCCATCGTCGTGTTTCTATTGTTCTGCCGCTACGAAAAGGTGCAAACACTTTTTCATCTGGTCTTAGTCTTTCAGTAAATTTATCAAAAGAAGAGAGAGGACAAAGAAGTTTCCGGCATGTTATGTCTTGTGTTTTTTTGTTTGTTTGTTTTTTTGTTGTAGTTTGTACAACGTCAAGCCCTCGTGTTGTGAAATCTTGTTTCTGTTCTGAGTCACGTAGTTGCTTTAGGTGTCACATGACGCAAAACAAACGATGGGTGTGAGAACAACCTCGGTGCTGGCAGAGCGGTTTTTCAGGCCGGACGCGAGGCTGACATCAATCACTGGATGCCTGAGACGAGACCCGAGTGTGTGTGAGATACACACCTGTCAAATTACAGAAAATAAGACAGGAACGTTTTCTCTCGTCTTGTCTTAGATTACTGTGACACATTGCTACCGTAAGAAGATCACAGCTTGCACTAAAGTCATTTTTGGCCTAGCTTTTAGAGCAAATGTCTCTGAGCACATGGAATAAGATTAAACTAACTTACAAGTTGCTTTTCAGACAAAAAATGTGAGCTTGTTTTAAGAAATAAATCCTTAATATATTGATGAAAAAGTGCTAGTTTTTACTAGTATTACTAGTACTGGCAGATGAATTTCCTTATAACAAGACACTATTCCCATGTTATAAGTGAAATAATCTGCCCAGGGAACTAAAACTTTCTCATCAATTTTAAAGATTTTTTTTTTTTTTTTACTTAAAAGCTCGTATTTCTTACTGATAAGTTAAATGTAAGTTAGTTAGAGCACTTGGTAAAAATAAAAACAAGATATGAATGGGAAAATTCACTCACTTTTTGTGGACAAAGGTGAGTTGTCATGATCCATGTTCTGTCCTGTCCATGCTGTGCGTTAACACTCATTCAGTTCACCTGCCACGCCTGCTGATTGCTCACCTGTTCCACCTGGTCCCCGCCCTACTTAAACTCCTCTCAGCCTCCTTGCCAGATTATCGACAGCCACGAGCCAGTAGAGATCCAGCGTTTCCTTAAAAGCCTTCAGTGTTTCTTTGACCCTTTTCTGTCCACGGATTGACCCCCCCGCTGCCAAGCCCTTCACGGATCCCTACTGTTCTGGATTTCTGGACCCTGACCCAAGCTTTGCCTCGCGACCATTGACTATTGCCTGCCCCTCAAGCTAAGTTTGCTCTCTCCGCTCTCCTGTGTATGACCTCTGCTGGATAATCGTCTTATCCTGGGTTCTCTGCTCCACCCGTCCATTGCACTACAGGTCAGTTAAGCTGAACATTTCTAAGTTACCCCTCTATCAGTGCATCACCAGCCTTCTCTCCTCTCTTCTCAGTGCTGTGTTGGATGACCACATCCTGAGCCGCACCAGTATCAGAAAATTTAATTAAACTTTTTTTTTCCTTTGCAACTCCTGTGTGTGGTTGAATTTCCGGGTCCCCACCCAGTGTCCTTACATGAGTGAGTTATTTAGACCTTCTTTCATAATCATCTTTCTTTTTTTTTAAAAAAAACCCACAGAAACTAAAAAGTCTTTGGTCATTTCTCCTTTTTATATCCCTTCTGCATCGAGTCGTATGAGTTTCCACTGCTCTTACTAATCCAGACACACTTCAGGAAAGTCCCTGGAGTTGTGGATGTGTGCTTTCATGTGCAAAACGTTACACTATTAACTAAACATTTGCACATGGGGGTCAAACACTAAATTGCACTTAATTATGACATATCTAATTTTTAAAGAAGTAAAGATAAGAAGTTCTTATCTATTGATTATCTTGGTCCCAGGTTAATCTCACATGAACTGATCAGCCCCAATAAAGCATCTTTATTCGTTTGTCCCCTGAAAGGGGAATAAAGAGGAGGAGCTGGTTCATCAAGGCTCTGGTAAGGGCGGTTAGCAACAATGGGTGCGGTTTTACAGGTTTACGGTGTTTACTTTACATGATGACAAAAGGATTAGAGAGAGGAAGTACAGTGCATTCTCTAAAAATAAACTTTGGTGCAAACCCTCCCACTCAATTTCACTGGCTGAGACGAATCAGGAGAATCTAAAACCTCACTAACTAAATGACTAAATGAGGTTAAAGGTCACATGGCACATTGAAACAATGTCATCTGCATGATGTGGCATTATCTGCAACAGATCTGAACACACTTGTAACCGTGCATTGTTATAATAGGTTATGCATGTCATCATTTTTCTTATTTTTTTGTTTATATGTATAGAAATGCCAGATGTAGACTGTGCCGTTTCCCACCGGCTACAAATGTTGCCGAGTGTAAAACCTATATTTTCACCAAATATAGTAAATAAATCATAAATATCATGTGTTAGGGAGGTCCAAGGATTGAAATGCATACACTTATTCAACAGTGAAAAAGTTTGGGATTAAACAGGTTAATTGTCGACGCTGCGACAGCAAGATGGCAAGATCTAAGAAAAATTACATTTCATGGGTCAGTAAAAAGTTTTTCATTTAATAAAAATACAAGACAAAAACTGTAGTTTAACTTTGTCAGCCCTAACATGGACCCGTGCTGCGCAGTTCGGTGCGTTTCGGTTCAATTAACACAAACATAAATCGACCCACAGGCATCTACTTTCTGACAGATTATCAGCAAAGCAGAGTTCAGATTAGAGAATTAGAGACAAATTAGAGTTCAAACCACGGCCAGTCGTCAAGCCGCTGCTTCTCAATGACTGCAAAAGAAATATCAATGCTGAAAGTTCCAAAAACGTCAAATTGTAACGGGCCGGATTGGTGTTTTCACGATGAAGATTTTGAGCATCATCAATGAGCATTTGAGCATTTATTAAAATCAGCTCATAAAAGGCAACTATTATTGCGACGATTCTGCACAAAAAATATCTTACTGAATTGTGTGACTGTTTTCGACTGTAGGCAAGCTCTGAGCGAATAAACACACTCATTCAATGAATTAGAATATGAAGGAAAAGTTCATTCTTTAGTAATTCAATCACCAAGTGAAAAACATTCTATAGATTGATTATCTGATGCTTTATATCTTTCAGTATGTTTAATAGCAGGTTATCTGATAAGTCTCATCAGGATTTATACCCTAATTTATGGAATATTAGGGTTAATTGAGTCTGCATACAACACAGAGTTACACCCTTGTCTGCGTTTCGTACTTTTTTCAACGTAGGGTTTAAACTGCGCCTCAAGCACACGGCGTTAATCAGGTGTTGTGCAAACAAAGAAACTGACAAAATACATTTTCTCTGTTTACAGTACTAACAAAAACCTCCATCCTCCACCGACAAATCCTGACAGCTTTGCTCACTGCCAAGTGTTGCTAGAGCGTCCAATAAATAACCCATTAGAGCAGAGCTGTGACAAACAAACATGTACCTTCAATGCATATATATACAGTATAGATATATATATATGAAAAAAAAATTCAACAATGACTCGGAAATCAGAAAATCCAGTAGCGCAAGTGAGACAGAGAGCAGAACTAAGTGAGAAGCCAAAGACAAACATAAGAGAACATAAAAAACCAGACGGACAAAAGAAGTTTGCATCATAAAAAACAGAAGAGCTTCGAGTAACTGAATCAATGTTTGATTTAAAACGTGTCTGCTCCTTTCTTTTGTTTTAAAAAAATTCCCCTTTCCGATTCATCTTCGGCCACTCCCCTCTCATCACTTCCTAAAGTGAAACCCCCTTTTTTTGTTTTCCTCAGGAAGATTATTTCTGTCAGTTTGACCAAAAAAAAAACAACAACACTCCACTCAAATACAAGTGGAGTTTTATCTTTTTAAAATACTTAAAACGTAAATGTTGGAGCAAGGAACTGAGCCTAGAACAAAGAGCCTCCTTAAACTATTCTCTGGGTGAGAGGTCTGGGTTTTCTAACTTCTGCAATCTTTTGTGTTTTTTTTTTTGTAACCCCTCCAGGGGGTCTTTTTGTGGGCTCTAGAGTCCCTTTTCATGAAGTAGGCTGACAGGAAAGGGGGAGGGAGAGGGGGGAAGACATGCGGTAAATGTCGCCGGGTCCGGGAGTCGAACCCGCGACAGCCGCGTCGAGGACTTGAGGCCTCCAAATGTGGGTCGCGCTAACCCCTACGCCACCACGGCACGCCCAATCTTTTGTGTTTTTATGAATGAACGTCACTCTTGTGAGCGAGCGTCGGGTTTCACATCCTATCTAATCTGTCAACAGGAGTCACACGTGAGATCACAACATTTTAGGTTTGGGTTCATGCATTCATCCAAATGACCACTGGGTGTTTCCGATAGCTGCCTTTTGCTTGTAAACTGCAGACACACTTTTTAAATTTCTGGAGAAAAGTTATCAGCTTCCTATGAGTTCATTGCTGAAGTGTAGAAAAAAAAGAACAATACTTTTATACTTTTTTTTTAAACAAAAAGCTGCTGTTTCCTTCAATGTCTTTAAAGATCCATTATAAAAAAAACAAAACAGAAAAGGTGATAACTGTTCGCCTAAACCTCAAACATCTTTACTGGCTGAGAAACATCAGAAGCTCCCGTTATTGGACAAAAACTCGTTTTCATTTGGAAAATACTTTTATTTCATATTTGGAAGGAAGACAACCATGGCGACATGATGCCAGTGTGATACAGATCATGTTTTCAGGATTTATGACATGACAAATCTAAAGTCGACATTGGGACAAAGTTGTATTTTAGTTGTCATTTCAAGAATTTGATTGTTTTAATTATGTTTCAATGTAAAAGAAATAATAATAATTCCAAGTAAAGTAGAGTTCAAGCTGTGTTTATATCCACATTCAGGGAAAAAGAAAAAGTGCTGCACACGCAACAAAAACACAATTAAAATAAATAAACTACAAAATCACTCAAACTGGTAACGATAATATCAGGTCTAAATACCTATTAGAGACAATTTAAACAAACACAGGAAAGACAAGAGAGTTAGATTCTTTGTACTCGCGAGGAGAACGGACAGAGATGTGCTTTCAGTTACAAATCTCCTACCGCTCTGAAACACATTTGCCCACTCCTCTCTTTTTATTACTTTCAAAAACCCTCGTACATCTGGCGCTTGCAACTTCTAAAAAGGGAGGGTAAAACAATTTATCACATGGTTGCAGCGCTAAATGACATTTACTATCTAGACACATGTTATCTACTCTCTAGATCCTTCTTGCTTCAGTCAAGTACCAGACACGGCGCCGGGTAAGACACGTTGTATATAACACAAGAAAGCAGAATTTATTGCTGGGCAATAAACTCTGCTAGAAGAGTTATATCCGCTATCTCCCAGGAAGGAATCAAAGTTATTTAACACACAGAAACATTACTTAAACTAAGAGAAAAAGAGAAAAAGCATATAAGTAAACATTATCTAAATGTAACTACAAGACTACATGATACAACGAATATTTGATAATACTAAAAATACAATTTATCCAACAGATAATAAAAACAATAAATTATTTCAATAACAGCTAAGAAAGATTCTTGTCATAAATTTAACAAATTCCTGAGTGCCACGAAACAACCGAGAAACAGAAAACAAAAATGGCTTCAAAAAACGGAAAAAATAAAAATACAATAGCAAACATACATTATGTACTGCAAACCGTATAAATATGTTTTTGCCAAAGGCTTTTAAATGAACATAGCTTTAGAAAAGACAAAGCAAATTTTGACACAACTTCAAATTCCAGCAAGATGGACATAAAATCCAATAACAACGACAAACCAACACAGGTTTTCCTTCAGGATGAGAGGCTACACGGTTGCTCAAAACTCAGACGGTCTGATTTTTATACGGTTTTTGTCCAGCAGTCAGATTTGATGCATTGTTTTATCAGTACGACAGAAATCTGGAATGTTTGAGTCACAGAAACTTATCTTTGGTGGACAGAGCAAAACCAGGGGAGTCAAATTGATGAACGCATAAAGTCACGTTTTAAAGTTCACGCTCAATAGAGACAGATAAAAGGTAGCCGCTATATAAGTGACTGGGTTTGGTTACTTTTTTTTTTATTACTCGAGGATAAGCAGGTGTAACCCCTGACTGACGGACGGACGGACGGACGGACGGACGATAAAACAATCCAGGTTGTTGTTTAGGATTTTTGTAACATCTGAGAATAAAGAGTTTCTGTAACACTTTGTTTTAAGGGGTGTGCATAAGACTGACATGACACTGCCATGAACATGACATAACATCTGTTATGAAGCTGAAGGAGTCTTTATGAATGTCTATGACTGTTGTCAAAGTGACACTCTTTTTTTTTTGTTTTTTTTTTTTTAAGGTTTTGTTGGCTCTATTGGCCTTTATTTGAAAGTAGTTTGACAGGAAACAGGGTAATCAGAGAGGGGGAAGACATGCGGCAAACGTCGCCAGGCCGGGAATCGAACCTACGACCACCGCTACAAGGACAAAGGCCTCAACGTGGGTCATGCTCTGCCCCTGCGCCACCACAGCACCCCATAATGACACTTTTAATGCAAAGTCGCTCTAAAAGTTGCACTGAAAGACCATTAAAAGTGCCAACTTTGTATTAATTTTTAATGCAAAGTTGGCACTTTTAATGGAAGTTTTTTTTTTTTTAAATGAAATGACACTTCACAACAACAGTCATAGACATTCATAAAGACTCCTTCATTTTCACCACAGTGTCATGTCAGTCTTATGCAGTCTTATGTCAAATAAAGTGTTACCAAAGTTCCAACATGAACGTTCGGCATGTTGTTCAAGTATAAAACGACGCCATGTTTGTTTTGCTGTCTGTGCGTACCAAACAAACAGGGCCGTGCAGACATGTCCAGTATGAACATGTGTACTGCTACACTTCTGCTGTCTGTATCAATTTGATACACAAATGCTTTCTTCAAAAAAAAAAAATCTGTAGTTTGGAAAATCATACTAAAAAAACGTGTGGGTACAGTTTAAAAGAAAAAGAAACACTGAAAAAGTAGAGAAGCTTATTATGAAAAAAGGAAGCTTGCATGCAGCATATCTAAAGATCTAAACAATGAGCTTTGAGATTAGTGCGACAATAAAAGTGAAAAGCATTTTTCACATTTTTTCTGTCTAACTTCAAATTGATTAAACTCTTATGTTTCAGATCAGATTTCAAGCATAAAACTGGCAGCTACAAGTAGCCGTAGTAACTTAAGCTGGTTTTCATCAACACCCCCTGCCACTAATGCAGTAAAGGCTCAAAGGCCCTTTGGCAGCCTCGTAGCGGTCATGGAACGTTCATAATGCTGAACGCATCACAAGGCATTGCTAGTAGGAGGCCTGTCAGTAATCAATAAATTAATTAATCACACGATAAATTAAAACAAACTCAATTATTTCCATTGGCATGGTTTATCGTTTAGCTTTTTTGTTGTTGTTTGTTTCTACCAAAAACTGGAGGATAAAAGTCTCAGTTTTGGTGCTTTGGTCTCAATTAAATCATTTTTAAAAAGACTTCAAAATTCATTTTATTTGTTGTTTTGCTTATTTATTCTGTGCATTTTAAATGTTCCAGTGTTTCAACGTTCATTAGAATTTTTTAGAATATGCTCTTGCACTATTATTTTTGTCATTACCATTATATTACTTAGAAATGACCTCAAAGCAACAATATTATTGTTTATCGCGATAAATACTGGAGCGATTTATTATCCGGAAAAAATGTCTTATTGTGACAGACCTAATTGCTGGGTTTTAAAAAAAGTGACGTTTTTCTTTTCTTTTTTTTTTTTTTTTTTGTGGGTTAAAAAAATCTGCACATTGTGTTGGGAGAAACACAGAACATCCCAGTGGGAATCTCCTGCCACCACCTCCTCCAGGAGTGTTCGCGTCTGCGGGAAAGATCTCTGCACACAAGCCAAAGCGATCATCGTTAAAGCAAAACGTGCTAGAAACGCGTTTTTACAGTGCAAGTATAAAGGTGGGTCAGTAAGAGTACCTGCTGGAGGCTAAATGTGCGCCAGCAGAGCAGAGAGCAGAACCAGCGGGACGGGAATGTGGCGCCTCGTCGTTCCTGGACAAGACAAGAGTTAGACGATTAATTCTCAGTCATTGCATATGTTGCGCATAAAGTTAAAATGAATAAATACAGTTTAAGAGGAAGCACTCAAAAACGGGCATTTTTACTTGAAACGTAGTAAAACAGGCCATGTGACGGTTTTTTTCAGCAGCTTGTCGGTAAAGTTACCATGTCTCAGCTTGGCTCGGCTTATGAAGTACTATGTAAAAATGTTCAATCACCCAGTGACCTTTGACCTTCTTTTATTTTACACAGAGACGATGTACGACATTGCCTTGGCCTTTTCAAATGAAAGATGTATGATGCAAACAGGGCTGTGCAGACATATTCAATATGAATATTGAATATGTCTGCAAAACGTGCTCATGTCCACCTGTAGTCCCCGGTCAAGTTTATGATTACAAATTTTATCATAGATAGCGAATTGATTAAAAAACATAAAAATCTAATATCTCTGCATTACATTTAATAAAAATGGAAAGTGTTTTAGCTCCATAAAAAGTCATTCGATGTTCTTAGAAATGAAAGGCTCCGTCTTCCTCAGCATCCGCTCTCAGACAGGAAAAGTTAAACCACGAGTATTCGGTAGTTTCCCCACTGACAACTCATTTCATGTCTTATCGACTTGTCTGACTAAGAAAAGGTCTGAATTATTAATTATTATACTTAATAAATCCTAAGTGAACTCGGATGTTTCGACTGTCCTCTACCTGCTGCGTTGCCAGATCCTCTGTGATGCGAGTCGTGAACTCCGGCACTCTGAGAACACTTTACTGTAAAAACAGGACAACATTTGCATTTGGAAACTTCATATTGATGCGTTTTACAAAACTTTATAATTAATGACTGAACCGCAGTTCAGTTTCCATCAGTTCAGTTCAGTGGGATGGAAACTGAACTGTTTCCAGAAGTTTTACTATCAACCCGGAGTTGATAGTAAAACTTCTGATACCGTTATAAATACATTTCTGAGGAAATATTACTACAGTATTGGTAGGAGAGTCATGCAAGTAGACAGAGATTAGAGATAGGCTTATCCAACAGATACAAATGTTTCTGATGAAAGAAGATCTGCACTGTGTCCAGGACTGCAGAAGAAAAGGTGGAGGACTGAAACAAGATCAGCTACTTTAGCTTTGTATCACCTGTGGCTCATTTTGAGTGTTAAACTGATTAAAGTCAAAATGGTTAAAATAACAGATTCTTTAGTGCATCCATCTTCCATCCAACGATTGACATAAATGGGTAAAATGCAGGCACTCACTTTCACAAATCGTCGTTTTTTTCTCCCACTGCGTAAAAGAAAGCAAGAGCAATGGAGAAAGATTTTTATTATATATATATATATATATATATCACTAGCTTTCAGTTTCAGTCAAATTAATTTTAGATACCTTATCATCACAGTCCGAAATGTGCTCGATCACATCAAAACACTGGTAGGTGTGCAGGAAGGTGCCGTTTGAGAATTTCACCAGCTCCTCTGCTTTTCTGTCACTATTAGAAAGAACATGGTCCTGCAAGGAAACGACGTGAACAGGAATAACTAACAGATAAACAGAATAAGTCACTTTTAAAGCTGCAGTATGTAAATTTTACAGGAAAAATCTATACATACTTGTTGAAGCTGTCGCTACGTTGTGACAGTGTGGTATGAGACGGATAATCTGTGCCAAAGAATCGATCTCCTCTGCCTTTTGTGAATGCTAGGCTAGTTAGCATGGCCACCGATGACGGCGGATAAATGGTTTTCCTGTAACAGTAAGTTGTTTCTCTGACATTAGCACATTTAGCAGCAAGTACTTGAGGGTTGAGTGACATCGTTAAGACCCTCCCCCTGGCTCTGATTGGTTGTTTTTGGTCGGGCGTGGCCGCTCAGGGAGGAAATGGAGGAGGTTGATCTTTTCACACATTATCTGTCTCATGACAAACGGTCATGTCATGGTGACAGTTTTAACAAATATGTAAAAAAAGATATACTTTTTTTCAAATTAAAGTTATTATAGTGTCAAGTTAAGGTGTTTTTAAGATGTATATGTGTTATTGTGTAGAATCTCTTTGCTGTAAAAAACTTTTAATGAAGCTCTCTATAGAAATGAGTCCTTTATTCAGTAGGGATCCACCGATTGATGGCCCCGCCGATCTGCACCGATTTCATAATTTTGGATGATCTGCTGATGCTCACAGATACCAATCTTATTCACCAGTTTCCTCTGCCTCCCCAAAGATCTGAAAATCAACCACAGTTTCCTTTCCCTCTGTTGTGACAGATGGCCATCAAAGCAAAAGGAAACTGGTAGGTCACGTCTGCAGCATACAGTACAGTCCATGTTGCCAACTTAGTGACTCTGTTGCTATATTTAGCAACTTTCTCTGGTCCCTGTTGTGACTTTTTTCAAAAAAGAAAGTAGCAACCAATTCAGCAAACTTGTTCCTGTGTTATTGGAGACTTTGGCAACAACAGATGAAAGCACAGAAATTGGAAATCGGCAGGTCAGACTTTTTGAAGTCTGACCTGCCTTAAAATTCCAGTCGGTGCACCCCTAATATTAAGGCAGTTAACTTTCAAATGAAAACAGCTACTTTGTCATATGCTAGATCTAACGGTGCACCGATTGTAGTTTTCTGGCCGATCGCCGATTACCGATCTTTTAAAAAGCTTAACCCGCCGATTCCGAATTTTGGCCAATACCAATTTATTTTTGTCTGAATAATTGCTCAATATAGCAAGAAAGTTGGAGAGACGGCAACAGTGGGGTCACTATTGTTAATTATAAACTTAGTGAGCCGGTCTGTCAGTCAAACCTTCCTCACCAGAGAGCAAATGAGGACAGAGGTTGATTCTTAGACCTTTGCCAAGATAGATAAGATCAGAGGATAAGATCGGCTTCACACGTAAAAAAAAATCAGCCGATCACTAATCTCCCAAAATTAAGGAAATTGGCACCTATAAATCAGCTGGCCGATAGATCAGTGCACCTCTAGCTAGATCAGTAAGAACTTACGGAAGAGTTGCTCCAAGAATAAGAATATCTGGAGCATTTAGGGGCTGGAACGGAGTAAAAAGTCCCATCACTGGTTTCAGTAGCGATGCACTCATGCTTCTCTGCCACGCAGAGCCAATTTAGGACTAAAAGACAGAGAAGACTATCAACACAACTTCACAATAACGTGAAACGTTACAATGCAGCGGTTAAGTCAGAAACTATTAGATAAACTGTGTACTCTCTAACACCTGCAGGAGTTGGGATCAGTAAAAAACAGAAGAAGAGAAAGAATAAGAAGAAGAAGAAGAAAGGGTTCTGTGAGCTTTTTCTCACTTCATGTCTGTCTTCATGCCGTTTCCATAGCTGCAGTAGATAACTCTCATGGTTTCTTTCTTTAGCATGGGGCCAGATTAGCAAAGACAACAACTTTCCAGAAACAACTTGTCTCAATCATGTCAGATCCTTGTCTGCCAACACTATTTTATGAGGCGTTAAACCGCCGTCGTGTTTCCACTAAGCAGCTATTTACGCAGCAGCCGGGTGTTGAAATGGGAAGCGGGAGGAAGCAGCAAGTCTTACTGAGTGAGATCAAAATATTTAGAGCGTGACGCATCAGTATTAATCGTTTCGGTTTCTTGTCGTTTGTCTACCGTGCCAACTGTGTCAAAGTAGCTATCTGTACAGTATATGCAATGCTAAAGAAACACACACCCCACACACACACGCACACGCACGCATACCCACACGCTCACAAACAAAACACTTAAAAAATGTCAACAACAGGATAACGTGTTAGTTCTCCCTGGAGAACTATTTGTTTGTTTCATATTAGAGTAACTTAAAAATAAGTGTTTTCGTTATTTATTTACGGACAAGATGCCCATTTACGGCCCGCAGCCTGGCAGAGACTCTGGCTGCTGCCGCAAAACTACCCGACAACTACAAAGTTATCATGTCTGCGGTAATGAACTCCGTCCACGTGTCACCTGCGGTGCAGTACAGCGAACAAATCATATTTTTAACCGAGTCAGATTAAGTAAACCAATTTAAATGACGATGACATGCAAAGTGTCGGCACGCGCGACGCAGACTCAGCTCTGCGTCACCAGAGACAGATGAGCTCTCCTCTGTAGGATGATACAACTCTACAGAAAACCGACTCTTTAACCCTCTGATGCATGAATTATGATCCTTTGTGTCAGAATTTTTTTTCCATTTTTAAAAAATTTTTTCTTAAGGCATAAAAAAAGGTAGGAACATTTTTTTTGTAAAAATATATATTTTTAAATTTTTTATTTTTATGTGATGAATTGTAATTTTGTCCAAATACAAAGTTGTTATTTGAAAAATACATCAGTAGTATTGTTCCTTAGGGGTTATCTGATGTCACAATATTTTTTTTACTAGCAAGAGTCGTCTACAGTAGAAGGAGGGACCGGGTCGGTTCTCATGCTTTTTTGTCTGTCGGCCATATTGTATTTAACAAAAATAATTTCTTGCATTTGCAGCTGATGGTCAGTAGTTGATGGTATATTTTATGATGCATTAGTGTCCACTTCAGTGGTCTG
Organism: Xiphophorus hellerii; assembly: GCF_003331165.1. Classification (NCBI taxonomy): domain Eukaryota; kingdom Metazoa; phylum Chordata; class Actinopteri; order Cyprinodontiformes; family Poeciliidae; genus Xiphophorus; species Xiphophorus hellerii. The sequence goes on along the minus strand of NC_045693.1, from coordinate 25,165,297 downwards.
TGTGCATTTATAACATAAAAATCCACAGGAAGCACAAGAAAATGGCTTTTAGATAGCTGTCCACTGTAGTGACCACTATGCATCAAAGGGTTAAGCTCCGGCTGCGCAACACGAGCGTTTTAGTTTCCGTAATTAATACAATAATAATAATAATAATAATAATAATAATAATAATAATAGTACAAACTTACCGAAAGCTAAGAGGAATGTTACTCCCAGCAACGCGTGAGAGCTGGCCCCATGCATTTCGGAGAGGAGATCAAGAACGATGTATGAATGAAAGTTCCCGCAGCGGGTCTCTCAATGCTTCCGAGTGTGGTGTGTGTGAGCCTGAGCCCAGTCATGAACTCTCTGCATGACAATTACCTAACAGTAACACCGGATGCATACATATATACATATGGGGGAGTGCGACGAATCCATCAAATCTTGCCCAGTTTTCTTCTAAGGACCTTTTCAGCAAGACATGGGAGATTATCTGAAGTTAATAATTCCTGAATATGATAGTTCACTGGCAGATTGTTTCACTTAAAGTGAGGCATTTTATCCATGTTATTTTTATTTTTTATTTTTTAGACATAAGAGGACAGTGGATGAATTACAAATGTATTTAATAACTCTGCACAGGTACGGCACACTAACATACACCTGTAGCTTCACAAGCTATTGGTGCAAAAACAACAAAACTTTAATTTGTTCACTCAGCTCCGTTATGAGTTTAACGTGAAATGAATGATAAAGACGCTGAAACTGATAAAAAACCCAAAAAACAACAGGTTACCTAGCTTGGCCAGACATGTAAAAATAAACTTCAGCAAATCTTCTTTCAAAAGGTTCAGAAAGTGCATTTAGAAATTCTACATGTAATGTAAAATAAATCATAAAGCATGAGCACAAAGTGTAGAATTAGACTGAATAGATCAGCAATTTTGGATCTGTCACTGATACCTGGCGCAGAATTTTCTTCAATACCGGGACTGATACAGATATTGATATGCGATCGGTGCATCTCCAGTAGAAATTCCTCTTACCTCTCTCTGCTCTCGTTCTCCACCAAGTTCATGTCCCCAGATTGCTCCTTCCTTGCCTCGCCCATGGTGAATTTTGACTGCACACCTGGACTCTGACCCCTTGTACACGGTAGCCAGACACATCATTACATTTTTAAAAGAGCTTCAGCGATGCCTGTCTTTTAAAAGGCGAGAGTTTATTACCTTCTCCTCCTTTTATTTCTCACCCAGCACGACAAAAGCACTCCTGAATCATCCCTCCATCTTCATCACAACAGCCTCAGCCTCTTCCGTTGGAGCGTGTAAAATGTCCTGCAAAGACATTCAAATTCATTCACAGGGAATCTGAGCGGTTGCTGTAAACCGTTGGGCTTCAGGCGAGCAAAAAACAAACAAATCAACCTGGAACAATGTTGTGTTGGTTGTTATATCTGGCCTTCATCTGCCGTGCCAGTGAGGTCAGAACAGCGACACACAGAAACTTGTTTCTCGGCGAAATGCGACACCACAGACATGGTGCCGTTTTTTTTTTTTGTCTGGGGTTGTGTTGTGCAGTAAGGCCGTAGTCAGACTTCTGCAAAATGGTTATCTCGTGAATAAGTTTGTCTCTCTACTCTGAGCTGGAAACAAGGTGAGGTGGACCTCACATGTTCTGGGAGAAACCGGTTTCAGCCAGTTCAGAGAGATCCCTCCACTCCTTATCTTTAAGTTTCTGTTTTATGACCGACCCCTCCACCCCGCTTTCAATAAAACCAGGCTGCTGCAGAGGGACAAGCTGGAGTTGTCCTGAGCCAGGGAGACTCTCTCCCCCTTCGCAAAGGCTGAAGTGATACTACTCCCTGTGTGGTTCTTTATAGGTCCGGCTTAAAATACCCAACAGCCGTGGATAAAGTGGTTATCTCCCTGTGCGACCTGAGAAACTTCAATTCCTGGATCGGATGACACATCTCCTGTGGTCATCAGACCTGTGGTTGTTGTGGGTGTTGCTGAGCACATGGTTTCTACATAAAGAAGAACTTACCACTGTAATACTGACAATATTAGCAATAATGAAATATCAAAAGTCGTTGTTAAAAGACAGTCAGAGCCCGGATCTAAACGTATTTGAGAATCAACGGTGAGACTTGACTTGGGTTTGCAACAAAAAAGAACAAAGAAATGTTTCAGCCACTAATGTGCGATGCAGGTAGCGAAACACTCACAACAGAAGGTGATCACACGCCCTTCAGGGAGGGGGGAATGCACATACAGCCACACTTTTCAGATTTTTTAACAGATTTAACCAGATTTAACCTCAGAACATCCTAAAAGAATTTGGACTTGATTTGCACTTTCACTCCAGCGGCTCGTGACCTAACTAGAACTTGAACCCTTTGACTTTAAATGACGTCACGTCTCATTTGTTAACCCATCCACGCCCGACGCGCCGTGCCAAACACGCAGTCGCCGCACGCCTCCTGTCATTTGTCAGTGTTTCCTCCTTCCTACTACTTAGATGTAATTAATATGTTGCAAATGTAATGCTTATACAATGTGACGGTTTGATGAAGCTATTTAGCTTCAAATTTCGTAAAATTGACTAGACCGCAAAATTGATTTCTAAGCAGCTGCAAAAATGATCCTACTTATCATGTTCAGTAATCTGTTGGCCCTTCGTCACTGTTTGCACTATTGCAGTTGTCCACCAATGAAATAGTTTTTTTTTAATATTTTGAATAAAAATCTTTGTAGTTTTGTTTGTTTGTTTTTTAGGTATGGATCAGTTTGTTTGTTTTCTAAACTTACAGGATTTATGGTTAGCTTGGATACATTTTTTTTTCTGTGAGAAAGCAACATCAGAACTGATGGTCAGATGTTTTTATAGTTCACCTCATCCTGCTGGTGGTTCAAAACAACTTTTAAAATATTTTTTTGAATTACTGCAGTTTAGATTACGTTGCATGATTTTGTCAAATGACTCAGAAATGACAAGTTTAGGACTTGATTAGGGGTTTAAGACTCACTAATGAGTTGGTGCCACCTCTACCAATTAGCAAGTGCAGCTCTTGTTTTCCATAGAAAAACATTTGTCACAATCAATATGTCGTGTCTGCTCTCTTTGTCGCACAATACACACTCCAATAACTTGAGTAATTTGTCCTTCACAAAAACATCAGGAATGCTATGAGGAAGAACAGCTCACTTATGTCATCCTTCAACACTGATTTCTGGTTGGAGCCACACCCTGATACACCTGCAGGTCCCAGCAACACAGTTACCCAGCCCACCCACTCAAACACAGTCACACAAACACAGTCACACAAACACAGTCACACAAACACATGTTGTATAGCAACTGTTGTTTTGCCTCATATTCCTTATTCTCACGCAGATGAACAGCTTACAGGAAATATGAGTTAGTACTTCTGAAATGAGCTGGAACTGATTTGATCTCACGTCTTCAGGTTTGAGGTTTTCATTAAGCTCTGCATTATTTTGTAAATAATGACACTTTAATGCAAAGTTGGCACTTTTAATGGACTTTCAATGCAACCTTTTAGAGCAGCGTTGCATTAAAAGCGTCATTATTTACTCAATGACACTTCATGACAAGTCATAAACATTCATAAAGACTCCTTCATGTTCATGCCAGGTCTTATACACAGCCCGTCAAATAAAGTGTCACCGACCTTTTTGCCCTTCCTCTTCTCCTGTTGCGTCAGACTGAGCCCTGCTGTGAGCCAGAGCTGCTTCACTATTGAGCATTGCGTGTAAAGTCCTGCGGAAAAACTACATTTCTGTTGTTCATGCATTCTATCAAAACAACATAATTCAGTGTCATGACCATCAGAGTCACATAAATCTCTGAACTCTTACTGTGGTCTTCACATTTGTTACTTTCTGGGTTGTCGTTCTTTTCCTGAGCCCCAAATTCAGCTGAGAGGTGGATGTGGTTTTTAAAACCAAAAAAAAAAAAAAAAAAAGTCATTCTCTGGTGTGCAGCTCTAGCATGCTTCCTTTTTGCAGCTGTGACAAATACGTTCATATTCGTCATGTTTGAGAATGTAATCACTCTGTGTGCCTTCTGCAGCAAATGGTTGAATATTTCAGCAAAATCCTTCACATGAGTGATAAACAGCCTGACTGCTCCCAGATCTTCCCATGGGCTTGCTTTAAAATAAATAAAAAAATAAAAAATAAAAAGCTTTAGCCACAGAAAGCTCAAGATGGCTTCCTGAAATAATAGCCAGCTATTGGAAAATATGTAAAGCATGCGACCTGAGAGGCGAGCATGCACATTTGCCTGCTTGCGTCCACACATGAAAGTCTTTTACAGTAATATGCTGCACTCGTCAATAAAATGAATCGTTTCTGAAATGAAACAAAGGCTTCACTGTTGATCAGACGCAGGCAAGTTATCATGAATGAGTTGAATTGCTTTTCTTTCCCACACCTGGGTCTCTCGCTGGCGTCCAACACTAGACGCTCCTCCACGCCCCGGTGACTCAGAAGCTCCTTTGCAGTTTTGAAGTAAAACGGACTGGGAGGCAAAGATGTCTTCAGTTTTACAGCTCAGACAACGCTGGGACGCAAAAGAGGCGCCACACAGATGTTACTACGAGGAAGAGAGTTATGTTAGTCCAACTATCTCAGGCCACATGTGGGTTCAAAATGTGGCCTGAACAGCAGTGCTGGTTACAGAGCACTGCTGGAGCATTTTTTGTCTTCACGTTTTTGTTTTGGCCCCAGAAGCTTTCAACACTTTGTTTGAAACTAAACTCTAACAAATTTCTGTTTGTCTACATTGCACGTTTTTAATCCGTCGTCTCTCTCTGAGGGAGAACATTGAGGAAATGCTCATAATTACAAGTCATTATTTGCTGCTGAGTCAATCAAACGACTGCAAGCAAATATTCAATGAATGATTTAACCACGTGTTTTTTTTTTTATTGGATTTTTATTGCAAGTGTTTGCAACTAGAATATATATATTATTTTACAAGAACAGCTGCTGTAACTAATTAACAAGCCAAAGAGAGAGCAGAGGATGTTTGTTTTTGTTTTAAGCCGTCTCTCTTAGTCACGTTTAGCAAATATTTCATTAAAAAAAAAAAACTCTCGGCAAAATGTGTAACATATATGTACGTAGCTGCACACCGTTTTAAGTAACATCCTGTCAAAATACAGCTTTTTAAAGATTAAAAAAAATATTATCTGTGGTGAACAAAAAAAAAAGGCTGGTAATTACAGAGAAACTGAAATTCATCCAAACAGAGACACAACGATTTCAATCGTTTCACTAAGACAGCACAGTAGTCGGGGACAGTAGTTTGTGGTTTGGGCTCATAAAATAACAAATATGAGCAATAAGGACTTTAAAAAGTTTGTATTTCATTTACACAGTTTACACATAACTCACCAGGCCTCCGACGCCCCAAAATAAAAGCTAAATTGAAAAAGGCGACAATTATTTACTTTGCAAGTAAATCTTAATCTAAATGGAAGCGAATCGTACTTTCATAACAATCGACATCTAGATTTAAGGTGTGTTTGAAATCATTATGGATTAGCGTTTATATATCTACTCTAATATATTCTGGCAGAACAGGCAAAAAAAAAAAAAACGAGCCTCTAAACATTTCTGCTGTTGAATGTGAGCGTTTTTTTATATCGAGACTAATACTGTGACGGTTTTAATCACGCCACAAACTCAGTTTTCATACTGGCAAGCAAGTCAAAAAGAAACGTCGCTGGACGAGAAACGTTGCGACAATTAATGAGGATCAAAAAGTAAACAAGGAAGCCGGGCTGAATTCAAGCGGAAGGAAATAAATGCTCAATGAAATAAACAAGTGTGCTGTCTAGAAACCCCGATTAAATATGGGAGGGAGGCAGAAAGGACACGAGACGTACAAAAGCTAAAACTGACTGACGCTGCTGCAAGAATATCTCAAAAGGTCAAAAGGAAAATGTTGATTAACTATGAAATTAGCAGTAAAGCTAATACAGAAAGATAAGGTACAAGCACACAAAAAAAGTTATCAAAATAAAAATGACAAGTGTTTGCAACTTATGCAGCTCTCTTGCTTGAACTTGTCACGAGTTCAATGCAGCTCAAGGTCGACATCTGCTGCAAATGACTTATTGTGAGATAAGAAACCTTAGAGCAAACTGAGCAGAGCTGGCTCAGGCTACATGCGCCGCCGAGCCGGACGACAGTTTTTATGGTGGAACAGCTTAAAGTGGGACTTTCGAAAAGCAGAGGGGGAAACGGGACAGTTGAGAAAACTGCTTAGATAAAAACCAGGCCACAAGTCCTCCCTCAAAACCACATTACAACATAAAAAACCCTGCCAAACAAAAACAGTCAGGAGTAGTGTACTAGTTGTACCTCTTCTCTGAATTCATAAGACGTTGTTTATAATAATTAAATGTTAATAATAATTAACATTTCCACGGGACTCACTCACTCAACCGTGAGTGAGTCCCGGTTAACAATAACAGGCCTGAAACCTGTGGATGGAGACACAGGCGGCTCCCACTGACAGAGCAACTCACTGACTACCTCAGCTGCATTCACACACACCCCCACATAGGCAAGGGACTGCCTTGTTTCCCCCCTGCGTATGAGCTGCCTTGGGCCTTATGAAAACAAACAGTTGGAAGAAAAAATCCCTTCTGGTGAGTCAGAGCTCTGGCAGCTTCCAGGAAACAGCAAGGTGGAGCATCATCTCAAGATACGTGCAAAACTGCAGCAGAGAGGGATCCAAATACAAAGTTGTCGGGGACAAAAAGCACAACTCATTGCAGTGGTTGCTTTCTAAAACTCTTAACTCTTTATAGATCTGCCCCTCTCCACCTCACAGAGTCACTTCCTGTCATGAGACGCCTCACCTGACTTCTCGCCTGTTTCTCGGAGGCTCACAGGAATCAGAAGGCGCGTGTGCCCGTCCCCTTTACCGCACAAGATACACTCATTTCATGTGACATGTTCTCCCTTACTGGCAAACACACGAATAAAGATGCATCAGAAATGTAAAGCATGAATGTTAGGAGACTGATGGTGCAATGTGCACTCAACAGCTCTTTGTGAATTAAGAAGAAACAGCCGAAAAATGTTTTATTTAAATTTCAAGGTACATAGTAAGGTCTCTGCTAGTGTCCCTGTAATATTACTGAAAGAAAAATGCAAACTACCATGTTTGTTTATGAAAGAAGCCCTTTGTTTTTGTTTTTTTTATGAATAACGAGACAAAAGAGGAATTGGCTGCTTTCAAATTCCCGTTACTCACCAAGGGAAATAACATCTAAACAATCCGCTGAGCAGCAGGATGCCCTGGTCAAACGGTTGTCATTTATGAACATTCATTCTGTAGTTCTTCTCAGAGTTAAAAATTTGCTTCCTCGTAGATTTCTTATTTTACTTAGCAGGTTTTTATATGAAATGAAAACAACCAGGGTAAATTGCATTTGTTAAATGATTATTTAATTTAAGTATAAAAAAGTGATCACCTACCTTGTTAAATCATGGCTTAACAGAGACATGTTGGATTTTAAGCTGAGGTCAAGTTCAGTGACCAGATCAGATCTGATCAATTAATTACACACTTAGAACCCGTCTGAAAACAAGAAGTAGGCAAAAAGATCCACAAAAAGCAACACACGATGTACTGTCACAAAGAAATCCAGTAAATGAATAAGAAAGTCGTCTAACTTTGCCTGAAAACGGTTCCAAAAATCCATTTCTACGGGTTTGGGACTCCAGAAAACCAAAGCTAGACCCATTATCTGCACATGGTGAAAACATGAAACGCTGCTGAAACTTGCCAGGAAGGTTCAGGCTTACAAAAATCACTCCAAGAGTAAATAATATAAAAAAAACTCATCTAGAAGATCACAAAGAACAACATCTGAAGTAGTTACAATTCAGCAAATCTGGAGTAAAATACATTATTTCAGAAAAAGAACATGATAATGCCGGTCAAACTAGATGGTGCTGCTAAATCAGGACATCTCTGTCACAACATGATCAATTTCATGTTTGCTTTCAGAATCTGTCAGTCAGAGCTCTGGACAGTTTTTCTCAGCAAAGCAAAAAGACATAAGAAGATGCATCTGTAGGTTCTGATTACTGGACAAATATTAATTTTGTTGTTTCAGTGGTTGAAACAAGAATAAATATCCGTGCCGAAGCAAACATGCAAGATGACATGGGTAGGTCACAGACTTATAGTAGGATGTACACTCAACACTTGAGACAAAGATCTGAAAAATAAGAAAGCTGAGTTACAAGACACAATCCTGACAATTCAGATAAGTTATGGCGTCTGTCATATTTGCCTCTCCAGACACATTTTCTCAAGTTATCCGGTTTTATGAATAAGGGAGTGAGAGGAAGTGACTAATTTTACAACTTTTGTCTTTGTCAACAGGAATTGCATTAGAATAATAAAAGATTTCAATAACTCAAACTCCATCTCTTGATTCAGATGTCGAAAACAGCATCACTGATTCATTTCTAACAAAAAGCTTGTTTGGTTTATTTTTTTGAAGTTATGTCTATTTCTTATGAACTTTCTGCCTGTGTAAATGCAGAAATGAATCAGGTAGCACTTTATTTGACGGGGTGTGCATAAGACTGACATGACACTGTCATAAATATGACATAACACCTGTCATTATTTTGTAAATATTGACACTTTAACGCAAAGTTGGCACTATTAGTAGCCTTTTAAGCCAACTTTTAAAGCAACTTTGCATTAAAGGGTCATTATTTACGAAATGACAAGTCATGACAACAGTCATAAACATTCATAAAGACTCCTTCATGTTCATAACAGATGTTATGTCATATGTCATTAGTCACGTCTTTTTGCTTTGCTGAGAAAAACTGTCCAGAGCTCTGACTGACGGATTCTGAAAGCATAAAGATAAAGATATGCTTTATCTTATGCACGCCCCGTCAAATAAAGTGTTACCATGAACCAAACAGCAGTCTGACCTGTTTGCTGACACCGAAGAACTTTTTGATACAGAAAACATTCATTGTGTGAGATCCTTAATTATCTATATCACATCTGTTGGATGGTTGGCATTAGTCATGCTAGTGCAAGCTGCAATAGAAAAAAGCACAGATGAAGAAACAGAAAAATATTATTTTGTATTGTTGCCATCATGTCGCCTGTTTTTGTGAATGAAGGTTACGAGGAAGTGGTTTGTGTCGTAACTTCTGTGTCAACAGGAAGTGTAAATATGTGCCTTATCTTTATCTGGCTCCATTGACTGGTCATGTGATCAGAGTTCAAATAGAGTTATTGGTGACTATTATTCATTGTTCAAATTGATTCCATTCTTTAATGTTTTCTAGGCAGACAGGCAAACTTGTACATGCTATGGACATTTCTGACAGATATCTAGCCGTTTCACGCAATACTTGAAATATAAATAAATGAAATAGAGAGTAAAATAACTAAACTAACCTGTAAAGTGTGTCATTGACATTCTCCTGTAAATATGATGAGCCAAGACTCAAACGTGGCGCAATGTTTGCTTCTCCAAAAAAAAGGTTTCTCATTTCTTTTTTTTTTAATGAAGATTTGAGGATGTGGTTCTTGCACCATTTCATCATGTGTCAACAGGAAGTGTACGAGGTGCGGTATCTTTTGTTTCATTGACTAGCATCTCGTGTCCTCAAAGCTCAAATCATCTTTTGGTGTGATTCTGATTTGTTGTTGAAGGCAAGTTGATGAAACTCTTTGGCTTTTCTAAGCTAAACCAGCTGCTTGGATGAAGTCGGTCAAACCTCTACGTGTTACAGAAGCTTCTGTCTCAATAACACAGAAAACATATCAAATAAATATCAAAAATAACTAATATATCAGTCATTCAAAGTGAATCTGGACCAAGTGATCCATGGTGTTTTATTTTATCATCTGCTTTGTCAAAACATATCAAAATTCTTCTCAACACTAAGCGAATGCAGCGGTGGTTAATATTTCCGTGTCTGGTCAGCAGTCAATAGTGATTTCATTGGAATAAACAAAACACAAGTTTTCTTGTAGAAACGTTTTTATTGTCAGTTTTATATTGCCAGTAAAAAGCTCAAGAAAACAGAAAGGTTGCAATATGATGTTTCGATAAAGTTAGCAGTGTTTGTAAAACGATAGCAATAAACATATAAAAACATGATTACAATCGTAACATGTACGCTTATTTCATCCTCCGTATGAAGTTCTTAGCTTACTTTGTTTCCATCCAAAACGCATTTAAAACAGAGTGAAGCTAATGTTTTAGCTTTTTCGGCTGGCGTAAAATATTGCCATCTAATCCGTTCCAGTAGTTGAGAGCCACTGTCCTGTATTTAGTGGATTCCTCCCTCCTCCATCACACCAGAACTACTTCCTAATGATCAGCAGAGGCCTGATCATTAACCATTCACTTGATTCAGGTGTTTTGACGCAGGGATGCATCCAAAAAATCGCAGGTGTGGCACTCATGGACTGGACTTTGAGAGCTTGTTTTAATAGAAAAAAATAAAATAAAAATAAAACAACATAATACAATTTTGTAACAGACTGAAAGAGTCAAAAGTGCTTTAAGGTTTGAATTCAGCTGCACCAGAATCCTGAATTGATCTGAGTTTTCCTCTGCCTTGCGGTACACCCAGCAAGGAGAAAATCAAAATGTTTCAATTGACTGCAAAAAAAAACCCCCAAACTGTTTCACTCGACTGTCAAAATGTTTTTGGATGGCACCATGTAAATGATATATTTATTAAAAGATAAATATTGTCACTTTTCTAAAAAAAAAAAAGAATGGCCTAAGTCATTTTTGCCAAAAGTGATTTTAGCAAAAATTGGGCCATAATAATTTTAGGAAGGTGATAATATTTAATATGTATTTTCATCTGCATGTAGCAGTTGCTTTTTGTGCTATATATTATCAGATACTTTTTAATATTATGTAATAAAAATAGATACCCATATCAAAAAGAAAAAATACAAGGTAGGGATAGACTGCCTGGCCAAAAAAAAAGTTGCTTCAAAATAAAAGTCCCAATATTTCGTTTGTCTGCCTTTATCTTTGATGATAGCCCACCTTTACTGTGGCATTGTTCTCGTAAGATTCTGATTTAGCTTCATCCAGGGTTACATACATTTTTCACAAAGTTCTTCTATTGATGATGAGAGAGTTTCACCGCTGAGCAAAGTTTTCTACGAAACATCCCAAAGGTTCTCCGTGGGTCTGAGGTCTGGACTCTCGGTCAATCTGTATGGGAAATGTCTCACGCTCCATGAACCACTCTTTCACAAGTTGAGCCTGACAAATCCTGACATTGTCATCTTGGAATGTGGTCATGTCATTAGAAAAGAAAAAAAAAAAATGATAGAATAACCTGGTCAATCAGCAAATTCAGAATCTTTCTTCGCATTTGTTTTGGTAGATAAAACCAAAGCAAACGCGAGAGTCTAGCACTAGTGGGAGAAATGGTTTGTGGCTGTTCACCAGACAAAAGAGAAATTCTACTTCCGCTAAAATCAGACGCTACTCCGTACTTGTTTACTTTCAGTGAAGAAGGAAGTTGTCTTCTTCAGAGGTTTTTGTGTCATTTCCTTCAGTGGTTCTTGGTGCGGCGCCTCCGCAGGCAAGGAGGGTGAACAGGCTCAGGGTTTCAGAGAGTTTGTTTGGTTTGACAGTGCAGTGTGAAAGCGAACCACACCAAATGGAAAAAGGGACAAATGTTGCAATTTTGGTCTCCAATCAAACTGAGTCTATGAGAGTATCAGGTATGAAGACACCCCCACTTTCAGTAATAGACACAGTTGATTTCTCCTGTTGCTTTTCTTGACTTTGACAGTCATTCAGGATGTTTTTCCAACCACATTTCCTCCTCAACTTCAATGGTTCCCCACTTTCTTTCCAGTTTTTATAAAGCGTTGGACAGTTCTCAACCTAACTCTGCTAGTCTATCTAATCTCCTTTATCAAACGGGTAAAGGTAACACGCAACCATGGGCTGAGTGAAAAGTGAATCACTCAAAGAGTTGAGTGTCAATGACTTGTTGCTGCTTGAAAGATAATGGCCGATGCAGTAAATATTCAATCAGAGGCTGGTGTCTGTCTGCTTAGTTAAATCAGGGTGGCAACTTTTTTGAGGGGCCAGGCAGTGAATATCAAACGGGTAACACTAGCACGGCAGTTTAAAGCTTATAAAATGCATTGTAAAGTTAGGTTAAAGCTTTAGCAAATGTATAGACATCCTGAGTAAGGATTCAGCTTCATACAACATGAGTAGCATAAAATCCAAGCTCTGTGTGTGGTACATTCAAGAAAGCTTCCACAGCTTTTTCTGCGCACCAGTTAATACTGACAGTGACAAAAACAGAAGTTAAAACCAAAAGTCAGACTATATCAGTGAGCTGAAATAATTGGTCAAATGTGACAGAGAGCAGTCCAAAACGTCTGAATGTAGACCAGGTCTGGGCTCGACACACGGGAAGCAACGGACGACAGCGAGAGGCGAAAGTTATCGCAGCTCAGGGTGAAACCCAAATTATGGGATGTGACTTCATGAATCGCACTCTCTGATCATTTGTCTGCAAGAAATCTGGTTATAAAATTGGAGGGAATTTTGACAGTTTTCAAAACCAATAACATGAAGATTTTGCTGGGACTGACTGAAATCTCGCTGCTGATTTTACAAGAGAGTTTTTGAAGAAGACATTCAATCAACACCTCATCACAGTAGAGACAACATACTGCACAAGTTCACCTTGGCGCCAACAAGTTCCCATACGGCTGCCTTTTTATCTATACCTCTATAATCACTTTGTGAACCTTGACAGAGTACACCAAAGCCAGACACGTGCTAAAAGTGGTGTTTGGTTTACTCCCATCTCATTGGTCAGTCATTGAAAACCTCGTCTACGGGTTGTAGTACCGTGTAACATCGAGAAAAGTTGAACAGTTTTTTAACTTTCTTGTGTCGCGATGCCACGTACGAACGTCTACGTGTGCAAAATTTCACATGCAGGAATGTGGACAGTCACTTGGTTGGAGGAGAGCAAGAGATTGTCGCCTCATTGTGCAAGTTTCATAGGAAATGAATGGAGAAGATGGGACCTTGCCTCCCGTGTGTCGAAGCCTTTAGACCTTTGGCCGTCACAGTAGCTTGTTACTGGTTGTAAATTATAGCATATACGGACAGGGTTAGTAAAATTTTCAGCAGGCATGGATAGAAAAGTGTGTGATTTGTTAGTTGACCTATCATAATAGAAAGTGACACAATATATGTGTACAAAGGGAGTACACAGTGTTGAAAAGAAAAACTCTCCTCCATCTTGCTGTTGACACTTCACAATCCATTTTGATTGCGATGTTGACGTCTGTAAGCAAACAATAGTAGCAATTTTAAAAGACGGTGGCAGCATCATGTGCCACCATGTGCCAAAGTCTTGACCTAAATTCAGTTTAGATATTGTGGCAACACTTAAAAATTAATATTCATAGACTCTCTCCATCCAATCTGACTTGAGTATGTATACTTTTCCTTAAGCTTCACAGTTATGCTTTGTGTTTGTATGTCACATAGAAATACTGAAGTACTTGGTCATAATAGGCAAAATGTGAAAAGGTTCAAGAAGTGTGAATGTGTTTGCAAGGCACAGTAAAGTCGTGTGCCATCCTACATACCTGCAGTAATAAATCAACACAATGGCACAAAAGGTCATGACGATGCAAATCACCGGGATGACCCAGTGGTTGATTGTTCCTAAGAAAAACACAATGAGTTCAGCTGTTAATTTACATCATTTGTCTGATTTAGGTGAAATTAAGAGTTTTTAATTCCCAGGTGAAACAAAAACTTATGTGAACAATGAGTATAGAAACTTATTTTGTTGTGGAAAATTAATTTTCTCTCATATGCATTTTCATGTTTTTCTTATTCGTTATAGTAACTCAGCAGGCCTGTGGGGTGTGTGTGTGTGTGCGTGTGCGTGTGTGTGTGTGTGTGGGGCGTGTACTTGCTTTGCTCTTAGGACTATTTCTGTCATATTTACCTTCAATGGGCCTGATGTGAACCAAAGCCCAGTCCTAACACAGTGGACCTTCTTGTTTAGGACTAGGCATGTACAGTAACGGTTAAGTCATGATTCTGGGGTGAATTGGTTTATAATTATGTTATGGGTTTTGTATAATCAGTTTTTTCTGGTAGGTTTGTTTTTATAAGTTATTCTGGTGCTAACCGTCCTGAATAGCTTCTGATGTGTTTAGGTAATTCTAATTTAAATCTTTTCATATTGTATTAGTTTCTTTTACTCGTCAGATTTTGTCATGTCAGTCCACGTCTGGGTTCATAATTTATTCTTTAGCCCTGACTATTAGTTGTTGTTTTTTTCTCTTTGGATTATTCCTGTCAGGTTCTTGCACCAGTGGTTTGGTTTTCTTATTCGTCCTCATTAGTTGTGCTTTTTAGTAAAGGTTATGTTTTTCTTGGTGTTATCCTTCTTGTCTATATTTTCTAAGACCGTTGTCAGGCCTGTTTGGTTCCGGTTCCTCAGTCCAGCTAATTGTCTTAGCAATCAAGCCCAGTGATCCCACCTGTGTTTTCACCATCTTAGTTATGACCCTCACCTGTTTGACCAGCTGTTTAGGTTCCTAGCTCTGCTTTCTTTTGCTCGACTGTCTGTTCTCTCAAACTCAGTTCATGTCTGTTCCTTGCATAGTTCAATACTGTTTAGGTTTGTGGGGGTTTTGAGAAAATAAATCTATCTAATGCCACACTACAGCAGCAACTTGGCTCACTGAGGTCCACCATGACCGGTTAAGTTTAGGGTACGGGGCCAGGAGCGAGATAGAAATGAATGAATGGAAGATAATGCAATGTCTTTGTGAAGACAAAGTCATACTGCGTGTGTGACAGGAATGTTTAATCCTAGCTTTGCCGCCTTTTAGATAAGATCTAACCAAGGTTTGGGTTTGCAAATTAGTCTGTGGTTCGAAAACCTTTATGCAAAAACAATGGCTGCTTACTGTGCTAACCTTCATTAAATGAACCTGAATATATAAATGCACTCAAAATGAATATTAAAAAGCTATTTGATTTATGTAAGAACCGTAGCACAATTCTTTGACAGCCACTTTTAAAATGTGCTTTAAGTGCGACCGACAGTGTAGTGAGGATTTATGTTTGATGCAGCTGAACATGTTGACTTTACCAACATATTTGCTGACTGCAAAAGCAGATCCCTGGACTGACTGCACTGGATTTGTAGTTAATCTCCTTCCTTTGCATGATACATTGTCAACCCACACATAGAGACAAAGAGAGGATGTGTAGGACGACATGGAGTTGCACAGGCACACTCCATTAGTTACGTGGACCAACTGTGGATTTCCTACAGAAAAAAAAAAAAATCTATATATATGTTTGTGTCAATTTGACATAAGTTTCTGCTCCACTGGGATGTGGAATAAACTGGACATAAACAATGAACAATACTTGAATTACATGAGCATTGTGACTCTATTGGACTTAACTCGGTGACTAATGACTTTGTAGGAGTTTCTACATGACAGTCATTAATCATCGCATCCAGATGCATAATCTCTGATCTTGGTTCTGCTCACAAGTCGCTTGTCGTTCGCAAACATTAGCACATTTGCTGTTTTTGGCATGCTTCGTTGGTAATTCATCTTCTTTAATATTTCAGTGGGTTAACAGTGAGTTGTGTGGAAAATCCCAGCAAGAGAAAAAAAAAGAAGGTTCGCCGTTGCTTAATAATGCAGTCACTAAACATGCAAGTTATAAACTCAGCCCTGTTGCATTCTTGCACAACCATGGTCACTTTTCGAAGGGGCTTTTCCCTTCTGTGCTGATTACAGCCAATCAGACTGGCTGCTGATTGGCTGTCATTGCCGACAGAATCTGCTCCTCATGCATTCCATACAGAGAAAGTGGTACATATTAACCTCATAATTACAGCCTAACATTTTTTTTTTTATTGTGGGCATATTAACATAAGTACCATTTAGCATTTGCACAGTTACTTACCACTGTGTTTTTGCCAGTCAGTATTAGTAAGGTGCAAAAAAGAGACACAAAGGAGAAAGTTGAAAGCAGATAAAGGAAATACTAGCCTCCTTCATGAAATACTGTTTCTGTCACATTATTCGGTTTAAACCTGCTACTTTAGGCAGCTGCTCTGTGTGATTTATACTTGGAACAATCTCTGCTGTCCAAGATGTACGTAGGTTGATGTGAGTAAATGGCCAAGAATGTGCAGGGTAGAGATGAGATGCACAGCAGACAGGAGAAACAATGAATAGGTCAAAGATGAGGATCAAGATGAGCTGGTTAATATACTCTAAGCTTTTGATGTCGGTGGTGTGAGGGATTCCCATGTATTAATACCACACAACACAGACAATGAGTCAAAAGCCACCAGCACTGAGACAAACAGAGCAGGTCAAATGACAGACAGGAAGCCGAACCTTATATTATCATTTTTTTTACTTTGAACACCAATGTGAAGGGTGACATTTTTCCCTATTTTATCACGAGGAAAGGAAAGACCATATGAGGTAACTTTTCAGTCACAAACCGTTAAAGAAATGTAATTGTTGTGGCTATGTTGCTGTTTTTCTTTACCTTCTGTGTTGTCAGGCGTAACGGCAAGTCCAGCACTCTCAGAGCAGTTAGCTGTAAAAACAAGAAACTCATCATCAAGTAAAGACTGAAATAAAAGTAGAGTGACTGCAATTAACACAGCTAAACTAAAAAAGAAAAAAAATATCTGGAGAATATCATAATTACAAAGTAACATCAGTCTCGGACGTGTAGAGAATCATGCTTCAGTTAGCATAACAAAGTAGGCAGACCTAATGTTTAATCAGTAGGATTATGGCAAATCATTATCAGATTACAAGGTTTGTAATAATGGAAGACCACCACTGCATCCAATTATTTTACTAACCAATATGTAGTAAAATAATTTTTCATCATGTATGAGAAATTATTCATGAGAAATTATGGCACAAAATATTGAAATTGCAATCATGAAGTTTTGCTTTGGTTGACATTATATTACAAAGTGACATGCATTCAGATTATGCATGCTAATAGTGTGCTAATTCCCCTTGCTGCAAATTATGTGATAAACTGATTGATCTTGATGCTCAGGCTTTGTGTATTTCTAATAGTAGTTGGGATTCTGTGATGAAGAATAAAGCAGAAGTACTTGAAAGCTTTTGAAACTACATGCCATCCTCATATTCTGCTATAAGCAAGTGGATACTCACCGTCACATTTGACCATTTTATTTAGCTGAGGAAAAGAAAAGACGGAGCAAAGGAGTCAAATATTTTTTACTAATACTTATTTCACTTTGTGTTTCAGTATGATTACCTACCCGTGTCGATGGGTAACAGTCCAGAACATACGTGACGGCGTTGTGGCAGCCGCAAGTATGCAAGGTGGTGATGTTTGAGGAAACCACCAAGCTGTCATTTTTCTCATCACCATTTGCTAAGGTGTTGTTCTAAAAGAGGGAAGTGGAGTTTAAAGAGGTTCGATTCTACTATCTGTTGGATAATTCATATAAAGACGAGAGACTTCTAATAGACAAATCTTGCAGTAGTTCAATATCAAGCTTCAGAACTTCTTGCTACACCATCAGCTGAAGGTAATACTACTCACATCCTTCCAGCGTCATTAGATACAGGTATTCTCTACAATGTGTACAAAAAAAAAACACATTTATTTTACTTACATCAGCGTCAATCCAATGTGGGGTACAGTGGGGCTTGCCAAAGTCTGGGACCTTGTAGAAGGTCCCTTTACTAGTAATGGTGGTGCTACAGGCCTGCTCCCCAGAGGCGATGCTTTTTGTTAGCAAAGCTGTGACAAAATAAAACAACATTGTTTGAAACAAAATTGTTCCAACACAGTTTTATTGCAGTTGTGTGAGCAGCCATTAGTTAAAAAAATCTTGGTGTTACGATAGCAATAAAGGGACTCTAATGAAAGACTAGCATAGTTTCAGACGAATGCAGGGCAATAAAAATCAGACTAGGAAGCTAATGCCTCTTTTTAACCACACCAATCTACAGCTGTGAATGCTTATTTGGATAAAATAAAAAATCAGATAGCATTACCTTTTAGATTTATGTTCAAAAAACATTAGCGTTTAGCTTTACATTAAAGTAGCATTAGCTTTTAGCTCTAAAGTCAAATATCATTAGGCTTCAGCTATATCTTCAAATAGGATTAGCTTTTACCTTTATAAATGTTATGTATATTTTTCAGTTATTGAAAGTCGTAGTGTGTTAACTACTACAGATGGCCAAAAACGAACACGTTACTGAATATTCAGCTAAAAGCGAATGCTATAAATGACATGTATGTAGTGGTTTAGTGAACAAGCTAAAGAAGCTAATCAGGAAGTCTGGATGGATGGATGGATGGATGTTCAGAGTAGCACAATTCATAAATTGAAAGCCTTGTGGTCGGCTGTCAGCGTCTGCTTCACAACAGAGCAACTCAACAACTCATTGTTTTAAGTCAGAGGCTTTTTTAAAGCCAGTGCAATACGGACAGCTACAGGTGTTATTTCTGCCTACGGTGATGACTCATCCATCCATCCATTATCTTACAGGCTTATTATCCCTAGTAGAGTGTGGAGGGGTTCTGGTGCCTGTCTGCAGGGGTCAACAGGCAAGAGGCAGGGTCACCACATCAAGTTAATAGAAGGAGAGTTGTGTCAAGATCTCATTTACTTCTAATACATCCAGAAAAATACGAAAATGTACATGATGATATTTACCTGGTAATACATGGAGAAATATGACATGCACTCGTTGTTGCTGTCTGATGAAACCATCAACTCTTTAACCCTTTCATGCATAGTGGCCACTACAGTGGGCAGCTATCTAAAAGCCATTTTCTTGTGCTTCCTGTGGATTTTTATGTTATAAATGCACACAGACCACTGAAGTGGACACTAATGCATCATAAAATATACCATCAACTACTGGCCATCAGCTGCAAATGCAAGTAATTATTTTTATTAAATACAATATGGCCGACAGACAAAAAAGCATGAGAACCGACCCGGTCCCTCCTTCTACTGTAGACGACTCTTGCAAGTAAAAAAAATATTGTGACATCAGATAACCCCTAAGGAACAATACTACTGATGTATTTTTCAAATAACAACTTTGTATTTGGACAAAATTACAATTGATCACATAAAAATAAAAAATAAAAAAAAATGTATTTTTACAAAAAAAATTTCCTACCTTTTTTATGCCTTAAGAAAAACACTTTAAAAAATGGAAAAGAAATTCTGACACAAAGGATCATAATTCATGCATGAAAGGGTTAAGCCATTTTAATAAACTTTCATCAGCTTTTCAGTGATTCAAAAGCCACCAACACTTTAACCGATAACAGGTCATTAGTCATTAGTCGTGCTGTCATTAGTCAGCACGTGTGTGTCTGACTGACATTCACTAGCAGCTCCCGGTTGCTTAGTAACGACACCCGGAAGCGCAGTAGCCCCAATGAATGAAGACATCCAAGTCATGTATAACTTGACTTATAGACATGAAATCAGCGTACAAGCTAATCCAAAGCAATTTACCTATCTGATACAAATCCATGTCGAGCAATGTACTGTACATGTAAATACTGTAGGACGGGCAGCGCGTGCAGAAATCCGGGACAAGTACGTCACCTTGCTGAAAAGCTGTAGCCCATAAAAACAAAGAAACTCACCTAACATAAGCCAGAGGACAGGGAGATGCATCGCGGCAAGATTCTAAAGACGTAGTTCAGAGGCGAACTTTCCTTTTCCGTCTGGTTTTATCCGGTTTTATGTGGCGGTGATGTTCCTCCTTCAATCTCCGCAGACTCACTGCGTGCCCTGCAGCAGTGGCTCGCTAATTAACTGCGCAGCAACTTAGAGATGAGCAAGGGGGCAAGATAAGGGGAAGGAAGGGCACTCCGTGGAAGCGAAGGAATGAGGAGGCATGTGCCATCTTGTGGACAAAAGCATAAACTATCAATCATCTCTAATGCAATATTGTTTTATCTAAAGTTGAAAAAATATTTCTGTGTAATGTGCTATATGTAATAATAATAATAATAATAATAATAATAATAATAATAATAATAATAATAATAATAGAAGAAGAAGTTGTTTTTTTTTAACAAAACATTTATTGTACAATAATTTAACAAATAAAAATGTTACATAATCAGTTAGAGGAAAACTAACCAAAACAATAAATATTTACATTAGCAACTCGTTGTATTTTAGTTCCTCCTGATCAGAAATGGTGCACAAAACATTATTAAAACCCCACAGTTGTAAAAGAATAAAAATAAAAAAATCATTCAAATTCCCCGTGGCTCTGTGGAAGCAAATCTCCAACCTCAACCTGGCCTTGATGTTACACTTCCACAGAGCCACGGCCTCAAGTCGAGGTCCAGGATGCATTTTGTCCCTTCGAGTTAAATAAACGGCCATTCTGGCTTCGGCTATTAAATAATTTAAAATCCGGGATTTAAAACTCGACTATCAATGCACAGCGTTGATAACAACGGAATTGGTTAAAAACCACGCCAAAGAGGCTAAAAATTTCCGTTAAAAAATGTACAAAACTAGTCAACCGTACACAATCCATAAAAACATGAAACGGACTCTCGGACAAACTGCAAAAAGGACACTCATTTAAAACCCCAGGACTGATGGCCGATAAAAACGAGTTGAATCTGCCACTGCAGATCACCAGTCCGTTTTTTTAGTGAAGGCTTGTATAAAGTCCTCCACTGAGGTTTTTGTCCTCTGAGTTGGTCACTCCATCCACTCACTGCTCTGTTGTGGAGAGTTCTCCTGTTGAGGACTTTTGTACACCATTTGTACAGTACTTTTGGGTTTGTTTTACATACGTTCATCCCTGAGTCTGTACTTTGCACCACTGTCCTCCTCAAAATTCGGATCCAGGAACACATCTGGGAACGGGTCAGTCGGGTCAGGCAGGCACTCTTTCATGATGTATTGCTGCAGGAGTCGCCTCTCCCCAGCTGCCATCCGCTCCTTCACCCGCTCCAGGAAGCACCGGACCCCAAGCAGAGAGCCAACTTCCTGGATGTTACAAAAGTCTGGTCCAGCCACCTGCACCAGCCGCCGCAGGGTCACCGTCCCGGACCTGGACAACGCCTAAGAAAGGCCCGGTACGGTGCTGTCACGGACGTCCAGTTCCACACACTAGCGGTTCTTCTAGAAGCCAATGCAGAGAATTGTGCGTTGGTAAACACTCTGGTAAAACTGAGGCAAGCCTTTTAACTTTAAAAAACTAAAATCAGTTAAAAACGGAGCAGCATCCAGCCCCAGAAAATGTACACGTCTGAGAATGCAGCTGGCCACATCCCTCCACACAGGGGATCCTGTCAGGAACTTCTGAAGGAAACGTAAACGAAATGTAGCTGTTCTGCTGGCCAGGTGGACGAGGCCCTGGCCCCCCTACTCTCTTGATAAAAACAAGACAGACTGTGGCCCCCAATGTAGACCGTTCCAGAAAAAGTTGACCATCTCTGACTATATTTTTACAAGTAAACCAGATGGTGGGTCTAAAGCGGAGAGCTTGTGCCACAGCTGTGATGCAACAAGGTTGTTTACAACCAGCACCCTGCCCCGGTAGGACATTTGTGAGCGTAGCCACTTCCATTTTGACAACTTGTTTTTATGTTTTTTTGCTCAATGTTCTCCCAGTTCTCCCACACAATATCTTCACTGCCTAAAAACACACCAAGATATTTAAAACCGTCTTTCTTCCATAAAAGACCTCGAGGGAGAACCCAGCAGCCCACTCGCCGACGGCCAGGGCTTCGCTCTTTCCCCAGTTCACCCTCGCAGCAGACAAGGCAGAAAACTTTTCAGTGATCTTGGTTCAAATACTGACATCTTGCTGATCCTTTATAAAAACAACATCGTCAGCGTAGGCAGATAAAAACCATATTGTTCTTAAAACCAGGTAAAACCAGAAGATAAACACTTGAGCGTAGTTTCTGAAGGAGGGGTTCCAGGGAGAGTGTGTAGAGCATCCCCGAGAGCGCGCAGCCCTGTCGCACGCCTCTACACACCCTAAAAGGAGCACACCGTACCGAACCTGGATCTTGGCAATAAGACCCTTGCTGAGTAATCATGTTAGTCTAAGAATCTAATATTTTCAATCTTTGAAGTCTATTTCTGTATGCAAAATCAATCTACTCAAGTAAGTATTACAGCATATTAGGATCAGTGTAGACCAGGGGAGTCAAACTCATTTTCATTTTGGGCCTTATTAAAAATCTGAATGTTCTTAAAGGGCTGGTTGTGTCAGGATCTATTGATAAAACCCATTAGACTGTTAAAATATCAATAAACATCTGTTTGTTTCTGCATTCAATGCGTGTTTCTTAAAAAGAAATATTAAACATCTTTTCCCACTGATCAGTCCATCTGGGATTTTGTGCTTTTGCAGCGTTAATTTCTGTAATGTTAAACGTGACATTTTTTAATCGATCAATGGTGAAAAATTTGCAGTAAAATCAGAAAGAAATGTGGGGACCAGTGGATTTTGCGTGACTTTGGAGATTTGTGAAAAAAACGTATTGATAAGAGGAACTACTTGATATAACTTGGGTCTTCAGTCTTCTAGCACAAATCCGACTTCTGTCGCCTGCGGAAATACTCAGATAATTCTGCAGTTGTCTGGTCGTCTCCAGAAACGGACAAGAAGCCATTTCTGGTGGTAAAGAAGGCTGGTTCTGTTCTGGGAACTGCTGTGGGACCACTGGAGATTATGGTGCAAAGAAGGATTGTACATAATGTCAAGAAAATTATGGACACAACCCTAAGATTCCTCTTCAAGAGACTGTCTTCATTCTGAGTCTTCTTCAAATTCAGTGTAACACAGACCGCTCCAGATAAGTATGGTAGGTTAATGGGTTTTCTTAAATTCTCAGGTTGATGTGTGTTTTAGCTGGAACCAAATGTTAGTCACTCCACAATGTGCTGAGGCAAGAAGCGCTAAGAAACAGAGAGTTGAAGACTGCAAAATTAATCACATTTATTTTGCACAGAGCCGATCACATGCTATTACACCAATAATGCTCTAAAACATTAGCATTACTTCAACCAAGTATTGCCGTTTCATAAAGATGTACACTTCCTGAGCTACCAGCTGTTTGTACAGAGAGCAACGTAGCTACTGCTCAACTATGCAGTGCAAACGTATTCTTCTACACGATAAAAGAATAACTTGTTTGTGAGAAGAAGCTGGGATCCACTTGGCTGCAGATGCTTACAGATGTTTCTGCCTCGGACGTTGAAATGGATGGTGACAAACTACTTCCTCTCCTTCATCTCTATGGACAGCTCTATCTGCTTCTTCACTGACTTGGATGACGAACATCTCTGCGACCCGCTGAAGTCTAGGGAGAAATCAGACTGCTGGGGTTCTTGCTCTGGGTCGGAGCTCTGATCACTCTGGCCCTCTGTGGCTTCTCTTTCCATCATGAAGACAGTTTGAAGTTGGTGGTGGCGGCGGCTTGGGCTCTTGGCACGTCCGCCGCGGTACACGGAGCTGGGCAGCGGCGTGGCCTTGAAGCCCTGTCGCTCCTCTCTCCGACTAAAGTTTCCCAACTCTGCAGCTATCCTGGCTTCCCTCTTTTTCCTCTCCCTCTCCAAGAATTGGAAAGGCTCCTGGCCCCTTTCAGGGACGCTGCTGTTGCAGCCGCCTCTGGGGCGACGGTTGATGACCTCGTAGAGAGGCAGGTGGATGTGAGCCGGCGCGGGCGAAGCTCTGAACTTCTTCTGGCATTCTCGGAGCTCCTCCAGCTCTCGCCTCAGCAGCGTGTTCTCCAGCTCGACCTCGGAACGCGTCCGCACCCTGTGCCTCTTCCTCTCCTCTTCTCTCAGCATCATCTGGAAGGGTTTGGGGACGGTAACTTTGGAGCCGGACTGAGCTCTGGCACCTGTTGGATGGGGCAATCTTCCCTGCGGTTTGGGACAAGAGGCTTTCGGCTGAAACCTGAAGCTCTTCTTGGCCATCATGTGTTCGGGACTGTGCATCATTTTTCTGGATGAAAATACAAGAGAATACTTTTTGACACTGGTTCAACTCAAGTAGCACAAAATATTGAAGTTGGAGACTTACAACCCAAACCAGAAGGACTGATAATAAACCAGTTTAACAAGAGAATTCTCAAGGACAACACAGACAGTCCGAGGAATCGTTTTTTTTAAGAGTTATATCTTCAAAAGTAACAATCTGAACTTTTCAGTGAAAGCTGACTTTCAGGACCAACCTCTGAAGGGTTTGCTGCTGGTTGGATGTCCAGCCCAGTTCTCCTAGGAAATCCTCTCCGCTGAGTTCTGATTGGTCAGAGCCGCTGGATGTGTCACGGAAGTCCAGCTCCTCCTGGGAATTAATCCTCTGCAGCCTCCTGGTGGGGCCGCTGCCGAAGAAGGCGCTATTACCCTTCCTGTCATGAAAACATTTACAAGTCCTGAGTTATTATACGCTTGACTTGCATTTATTTGCCTAACAAATTGAATGACATCCGAGAGAGCCATTATTGTCATCATTATTATTTAGTTTAGTACTTTTTCCTATGTTAAGTTACCATTACAGACATCGCTGAATTTGGCAAGGATCTTATGGGACAGACCAACACAAAGCAGTGCATATTTGTGTACATGTGAGGTATTTTAACCACATGACAATAGTAGAGATGTCTCGATCTGATATCATCTGTATCAGTCCCAATATTTAAAAAAGAAATATTGGGACTGATGACAATGTGCCTGATTCATAAGGGCAAATCTATTCAATCTAATTCTATCATTTGTGTTCTGAGTGAAGTCACGCTTTATTTATTTTATTGGCTGTTATTCGCCTAATTGCACTGAGTGCAAATTACAGCTGTCCTGTGTTTACGTTTGACCAAGCTTGTGAAGGTACTGGTGTATCTAAGTGTGCTGTACTGTCCAATTTGTAATTCAGGACATCTGTGTCTGCATTTGAAAAAAAAAGAAACATTTTAAGGGGATTCAGCACCGTGTTTTTGTATCGGATCGGTGTCGGCCGACATTAAAACTCAGATATCTTCATCGGTATCGGAAGTGAAAAAAGTGGATGGGCGCATTCCCACTTCCAAGGTTGGAATCGTTGTGAAATAGTCTGAGGAGACATTTCCAAACTCCACTGTAGGTGTTAGAAAGATGAAACCTAAGAACGTATCCTCTTTTTATTTTTCTGTGTTGTTATTTTTTCAATTTTAATGTAGATTCTTTCGCCATTTTCTCTACAAATGCAGATGAACCGACTCAGTCTTGACCCGAACCAGCTGCATCCTGTGTGATTCCCTCACCAAAAACACACCTGGAGTGTTGCCTTGATCCTTTCATGAGTGTTTGAGAAATCCTTTAATCTCCCATGGCAACCATTCAACTATCCAAAATGCCTGGCTGGACCTAGCCCCGCCTTCAAGATGCAGCTCCTACAGACTAGCCAGCAGCAATTAGCAAACACCTTTTGCATTTGTGCCTCTCCTGAGCTCATTATACGAGCAACTTCTCAGTGAAATGCTGGTTAAAAAAACCCGTTGCTAAAGGGTTAATAGAGGAGCGATGTTGTGATGACTTCCTGAAGGCGGAGTTTCAGAAAGAGTAGGAGTTTTTTTTTTGAAGCGACAGACTCCTAATTTCAAGGCATTGAATAATTAAGTAAAATTGTTTTTAAGTGATTATATATATATATATATATATATATATATATATATATATATATATATATATATATAGATATATATATATATAGATATATACTGTATATACTTTTTATAATAACTGCAGTTAACATAATTACTAGATTATACTACAAAATAGCATTACATGCCTGGAGAACACAGAATACTGCCCTTTTAAGGTCTGTAGATGTAACGTGACAAAATATGCAGCTTCTACAACATGAACAGACATCGATAAGGAACAGCTGAACGTTTCTGACCGGATCATTTGCTTCTCCTCACTGTTTCTCCCTCTCCCCAGAACGTCGTCATCCTCCCTTCCTCCGTGCCTGTCCTGCCCCTGGCTGATGTACATCCTCTCCAGGTCGGCCATGTTCCTCAGGTGGGCGCTCTTCAGCTCCTCCAGCCTCCTGTAGTACTCCTGGTTGGAGAAGAAAACGCGCTCCTCCGTCTGCAGGCCGTAGATTTCCGGCGACAGAGAGCTGCGGCCGCCTCGGCCGCCGCTTCCGTCCTCGCTGCACTCCGAGTCCTGGTCGTTCTCCTGGGGGGTGGGAGGTACAGTCAGTGCGTGTTGAACACTGAGGATGTATTTTGCATTATTAGAGAAACAAACCTTCAGATGGTCCTAGTGTGAGCTGACTGTACGTAAAACAGGAAGACTTTATTTTCATGGTTTTCTCGTAGAGTATCATTTAGACGCATAGATGCGACCATGCTTTTTAGGCTAAAGCCGATTTTCAATTTTATTAATGCTGATGGTTTTCTTTTTGTTTGTTTGTTTTTAAAAGGATTTTAACACATTGTGCTGAGGTGATGTACACATAAAAAGTGCACTGAAGTTTATGCTTTTCTAAATTATTATTATTAATTTGCTTATACCCCAAAAACAGTTAGAAATGTTAGTTTTAATTAATTTACAGAAAGTAAAAATATGCTGTTTTCCAGTGTTTGGAATGCCATCACCAGCTACAGCCGATCATAAAAAAAAAATAACATTTTGTTTCAACCCTCTTCAGTAGTTCTTGTGAATTTTGCAGCAGATATACGAGTCCTATTTTAAGCTACATTTTTAACACTGAAACACATTTTTAGCTGAGATATTAAAATATAGTGAACTAAATAAGATAATTTGTATTATTTCTATGAATAAAAAAAAAATCAGCATAAGACATGTAATTAAGAGTCTATTTAGAGTTGCAAAATGACTCTACAGCAACTTGACTTCCATTTGTGTCCACAAAAATAAATTCCTCCCTGTTCATTTCCTGTAGAAAGTGTCCTACCAAAGCACACGGTAGTGTAAATGCCCATCACTTGAAAGCAGTTACATTTTACTAAAGTGATATTTACTGTCTGCATGTAATCTGCGTCTTTTTCTCAACTTAAGTCAAGTTTATTCGAATTCCAGCACCTCGGCAGTTCAAAGTGGTTTACAAGATAAAACATCATACAGTCTTCAACTACGAAACGAGCAATAAACATTACATTTTGTCAAACGTCACCATCAAAATCATCAAGCAAATAAAACATCAAATGCATTTCAGTGTACGATGCAAATTACATGCATTTTGTAAAAACTACACAGTTCGGTTACAGTCTTGTATTATTATTATTATTATCATTATTATTATTAAGAATCTTGTTTTGTTAATTGCTTTTAACACTTTATATCTGTTGCTGCTGTCACACCTGCACCCCTTCGCAGGACAAGAGAGAGGCTGTTTCTTCTTAATCGGTCTGATTCAACTCTAGACTTCAAGCTCAAAAATGCTGAACGGAGGGGAAAAAAAGTTGTGGATTTTAAAAACGAGGATGATTACCGTTAGAGCCACCGTGGGTACAAAGCCTCACCTCACTAATGCAGTCCTCGTCCTTCTCAAAGTAAATTTCTCTCTGCTGCCCGTACAAAGCCATCAGCTGACTGTTCTCCAGAGCAGGCGACCGGTACATCACTGCCACGTTCTTCCTTATTTCCTCTGAAATCAGCCAGAAGCGTGTGTGTGTGTGTGTGTGTGTGTGAGTGTGAGTGTATCCTCCTCCGTCACCTCGGTGTACACACTGACCTGCTGAACAAACAGCCTGTTAAGACAGCAGCAAAGATTAGCACGGACTCCCCATCCCTCTCTCTCTCTCTCTCTCTCTCGCCCTGCTCTCACACATGCAGACTACCAGCGTTATCCTCTTACATGCAGGACTGCGGGCCAGGTGGGCCATATGGTCCCTCTGGGCTTTTCACTTATAGGGGCGTAATCATGGGTGTGTTAGATGTCAGAGTGAATTTTGCCTGATGTGATTTTCAGATTAACGCGACAGTGCGAGAGCTGATCGGCAGGCTGCACCTGTTGGGGCTCGGAAGGGGTCTGCAAGGCAAAACGGGGTCAAAGCATCGCAGAGATGGAAAGAGAACGACGTACGCCGCTGCACATTTGTGCCAACTTCTTCATCTGACCAAGTTTATCCACACCCAGCGTGCTCAAGGCTTTCCACGGCTCTGTGTTACGAACGTCACTTCAGAAGTTGTGTGGTCTGTGTGCGCGTTACGTTCAAATGCAATGCTTCGAGATCATTTTTAGGCCGATCATTACAATATTTGCATGGTGTTACGGAAAGAGTCTTAAATAGATTGAGAATATATTTAGAATTTATTTAGAACACATTTGATTTTTAAAGCGAACAGGTTTATAAATGCACTTAAAATAACATCAAAATGTCTAATTCTAGCATAGAGTAAGCAAACAAATACATTTAAAGTATAAGTGTACATATAGTTGCACTTTAGCACATAAAAGTAAATGAAATACACTTCAAGTTGAATTTTAATTGTATTTAAGTTCTACTAAAATTTACCAAGCATGAAATCAGTTTTTTCAAAATAGCTCTTAAGATTTACTTCACTATAATTTATGAAACATATTTAGTGTGACATTTTAGTACAGTTAGGTATATATATATATATATTTTCCCCTGGGTAAGTTAACACTAAAAGATGTTTCTCATGCAAAAGGGTAATCAAAAGCAGATTGTTTATTTATTTTTTTTACTGTGGTTTTTGCAGATTGGCTCATAAGTTAAGCTCAGGTGAAAACAGACTTGGCCTCAGGAGCTGACAGATGAAGTTGGAGAGTTATACCACCAGCCACAGCCAACCGATAATCCTTTTACTTTGCTTTCCTGACACACTTGTTCATCTCGTGCTTGGGCAGCTCTCGCCATCTGTCTCCTATCTTCTTCTTTTGCTTCCACCACCTGTCTGTGTAAGATTCCCGGAGGAACGGCTTTGTAACCCTTTCCTCTCTTTACACAGGTGTGTGATATTTGATATCAGTTTGGTCAGTAATTGCTGCCTTTCACAAGTAGATGTTTTGTTTTCCACTTGTCCTGTCCTGATGTTTGACTTACATATGTATTATTTATTTACTACCTGCCACCAACAAGCCCACAGGACAGCACCCAGGTCACCCCCAAGAAGTTATCATCCCGGAGGAAAACACAAATGATGCTGCATTCGCAGCGTCAGGCTGTAAAAAGCCAGCACCTCCTTCTACAAACAGGTCTGTCACAAGAACAGATTTTGCTGGACAATAAATTGTCCCAGACGTTATCGCGATAAATGATCATCTATACTGGTAGCGGTATAAATAAAGCAAATGAAGCAATGAAAACCCGGGTACAAAATGGACCCACTGGGTACAAAATGGGCTAAAAAAGTGGGTTTCAAGTGGGATAGTCTGCAGGTTTCATATTGGCCCATGTAGGTCCTATGTTGGGGGAAATCTGGGCACTGATTTGGGCCCAACAGGTAAAAGTGCACAAAAACTCATCTGGGAGCCATTTTTAAAGTTCTTAGGGTGGAAGTGTTGGACTCTATTGGACCGACAGCGATTAAACAATAACGATAAAAAAATTGTTAAAGCGACTGCAAATAAAAACAAGTCTGGAAATGTAACGTTACAAAAAAATTATGAGGGCACACACAACACCTTTTTTTTTTCCACATTTATTTTGTCCAACAACTAATAATGTGATTTATTTCAATTGCAATTCCAAAAAGTGTAAACTGTTGGAAAAACATGAAGAATCAGACCGAACTAAAATCCTTGCATAGTGGGAACAATATGGGGAAAATTCAAAAGCTTTGAATTTTATCTGAGATAAGCAGTGCTTTGAATTTTATCTGAGATAAGCAGTGTTTTGTTTTGTTTATTTAAAGTGCCGTAACTCGTTTCCAGCTCCAGTGAACCACTTGGCCTTCTCTGCTTCTTCTTGCGGGTTGACTTTTGACGTCAACCTGAAAAACATCGAGAACAAGAAAAATGTACGTTTAGCACTAGTTTGCTTCTTTGCTGTGTCATCTATTTTGTCATTCCAGTTGATCGTGCTAAATAAGAACATATGGTTTAGATATTGTTTTGCTACATTTGTGAGTACAGTTGGTGTGTAACTGCTCAATGCTAAACTGTTCACTCTTCCACAGGAAAACGCAAAAGGTTTTAAAGAACAGGCGCCCTTGCCTCAAAAATTTAAACGACTGCACTGTAACTAATCTAATTTGCACTTTATTAAAAAAAATAAAAATAAGTCAACAAAATTTCAAGTGTCTGGAGTTAAAAATCTTCAGACACAGCATTGAAAACTTGCCCGTCTTTGAGCCTTTTACATCCCCATGTCAGCCAGTTCAGGCGACATGAGGAATTTCATCATCCTTCTTGTGACGTCATCCGCTCCCAGACACCGCTGAACTTCATAAACTTCAACCAAACCCCTTTGAGGTGCAACAATGCAATGTGTCCACTAGATGGGGATGTTACGCCTTTTTTTTTTGCTTCCCTTGGTAACAGATGCAGCACCGGTGCACAGTGATTTTCAACTTTGTGCCGGAAACATCTTTTACTTTCAGATGAGACGTAATCAGCCCGCAGTGTTACAGAATTAGATAAATACATCTGTGTTTGCCCGTGACACCTACTCACATGGAGACGTCTCGTGACACTGGAAGCTGCTGCTGCTCCTGGCTTGTTTGTCACCTCTGGAAATCAGCCTGTCTTTTCTTTTTCTGCCCCATGCGAGTCTCCTCAAACACCTGGCTCTAGGTTCACGTCAACTTTTCCTTCACAGCATCTGAGGTACAGACGCTCCTTTGTGTGAGAGAGAGGAACACACTCCAGCTGCGGTGAAATAATCCATTCATTCAGTCTGGTGCTGTAGTTCAGCTGAGGCCAGTTCAGTTCACGATTGGTCAGATTCAGGGCTGTTTAGTGATGGCACATAATGGCAGCATCTTTGAGCAGGTAGGAGGACAAATGTTGGTAAATTTGTTAGAAGGTTTTTCCACGAGTATGCTTCAGCGTTACTCCCTGCACTCTGAAATTCTTACAATACATATAAGACATTTTCTGGCATAGTCACTAGAATGTCTGAAGACCGATGGGCCTTGTAGGGCAGCGGTCCCCTACAAGGTCCGCTGCCCGGGGTTAGGTTTACGGCTAAGGTGTGAATTGAGTTTAGGGTTAGGCGTGTACTGATAATGGTTAAGCTTAAGGTAAGAGTCGGAGTTAATCTGTAGAAATGAATGAAAGTCAATAAATAACCATTGTGAAAATAGAAAGACACTTTTGTGTGTGTGTGTGGGTGTGTGTGTGTGTGTGTGTGCTTATCCAGAGTGTTTCCTTTTGGATGAATGGATGCAGTGTTCGGTCAGAGTGGGGCAGAGTAAACAGTCGTCTCAAGACTGGATTTTCCTTCTCCTCTCAGGCCTCGGCGGAGTCTCTTCTGCACCAAGTGGGAGGTTTAGAAATCTGAAGGAGCTCACAATCCTCAACACAGATCCCTCAGCTGTTTCACCAGTCTTTTGATTCGGGGATGAGTTACTGTAACCGACTGCTTCAAGGGTGTTTTATCAACCACAGTGCCTTCAAGCAGACAATTACGTCCCATCAATTAAGAGAATTAGGCATGGTTTTCAGCACTTGTTACCAAGGAATCATCTAAAAAGTGCAGCATTTTATTTTGTAAAACCACAGTGTTCAGACTACACCGTTTGTTGCAATTACAGCTACAAGTTTTTTTTGTTCGCTGTACATCAACTTAGCGCATCCAGACACAACGGCGCACGGAGAGACTCAAATCTTTGCCCATTATTCTTCACAACTCAGCACAATCTGTGTCTGATTGGATGAAAGGTGCCTGTGAATATTCATTTTTAATTCTTTCGTCCAAGAGTCAAATCCACAAGGCTGTGGGTAGGTTGGTGTGTGTATGTGTGTGTTTCTCCTGACCTCACACTCCAGGGTGTGACTTCTGCTTAAAGTGTTCTTTGGAGTTTTGATAGTTGTTGGTTTTCCTGGTAGAAACCAGTTCCTGGCATCCAGCCCTCTTTCTTGTTCCCTGGGATTATTGGAGAGATCTACATATTTCAAGGTCAACAAAGTGAAAGTTGACTCAACTTTGAGAAATGCAGGAGGAAATGCTTTACACCAACTTTAAACAGGGTTGTCCAAAGTCGATCCTGGAGGGCCGGCGTCCTTCATGCCTTGGTTCTCTCCCTGGTGGTAGTAACTACCTTTTCATCCACTTGTGTTGAACCGGGGGAGAAAACTAAAACATGGAGGACGCCGGGCCTCAAGGACAGACTTTGGACACAGCAAACACTTGCAAAAGACAGTTTAGTCAGACGTCTACTGACTTCTAAAAGGAACAAAAAACATCATCCTGGGCTTTTTTGGGCAGCAGTGGAGCAGAGCGACGGTCTTCTGTCACCGTGGTCCGAAAACTTGCACAGAATCCTAACTTTTTTCTAAAGTTTTCTAACTTTTTTCCTAGCCAGTTTTACGACAGCTGGTACTAATGATCGGGCATATGCTCACCTTGGACACCTGCAGCTATCCATCCATCCATCCATCCATTTTCTAACACCCTTGTCTCTAGTGGGGTCAGGAGGGGTGCTGGTGCCTATATCTCCAGCTAACTTTCCAGGCGAGAGGCGGGGTTCCAGCTGCAGCTATTGGGAGTCAATTTATTAAGTTTGCTTGTTGTTGAAGGCAAATGTCTGTCCTCTCATAATGGCATTGCTCGTGACATTTATCAACCAAACAGAACTGTTATGTGCTCATTTCAAGACAGAGACAGTAAGAGACAAAAGTCATCAGAAATGTGAATTTTTCTTGCTCCACTAAAACGACTCTGCTGTCTTTTGGTTATGAATTGGACTTCCAAATATAGAGTTGCTCTTTCCAGATAAGCCGTCACAACATCTCTGGAGAAAAGTTTGCATGCTAGAGGAAACCCCCCTCCCAACAGCTTTTCATTCCTCTGAGGTCACACGGACTTGTGGTGGAGGAGAAGGTGCTGGTGCTTCACAGAAGCGCGTACAAAGGCAGCCTTTCACTTGTGAAATTGTGGCGCTGAACAGCAACGTGGGCGAAGACACTCATTTTAGTCCTCTGCAGGAATAAACACTGACGCAACTGCTGGGTAGAGAAGTGGCTCTTCAGCCTGCTAATCGCCCTCTGCACAGCAGCACTTCACAACCTGTTTGTGTTGGACAGGAACACTCCACCCTCAAGCCAACGAGTTCCTCTCCTCAACAACTTGCATAACACAACCTGCTTTAAATGAGACCCAAAATCCAGACTGACGTCGGGAGTCAAACGGGTCCTCCACTCGGAGATATTCCCAGCAGATAAAAGCTGTTCACATGATTTCCTATATTTTAAAATTTTGTTTCTAAATATACCATACTGGACAAACAGGGAATAAGCAGCTAGAGCTTGCGCAGAATGGATTAAAAAAAATTTTTTACCGTCAATTTCTACCAGAACCTTTGTGTTTGAAGGAAGTTTTCCAAATAATTAATACACTTAAACCCTCAAGCCCTAAAAGCAACGGTCTTTTAAACACAGAAAGGTAAATATAAACTTTGAGAAATAAAAGTTTAAGGAAAACAACTTGTACCATATTTAACTGGTATTACCTGACATTAAAAGTCTATTAAAATGGACTTTTAATGTTATTGGGTTGTGTTAAGTCTCACTAGAGATTGAATGGTGTATTTTTAGTAGCATTACTATTTTATACAGACAGTTTTTAGTCGTACAGTAAGTATTGCCATCATAGTTTTCTGTTTCAAGCACCAAGCATCATCAGGTGAGGAAAGTGTCTCCATAGCTTTGCCTTAAGTAAGCATTACCTTATTGCTGCAGTATCTAAGTAGCAGCCGTGTTGATTCTCTGGCAGTAGTGGACGTGTTTGGTATACAGGGTGAGGCGCTCATGCTGCAGAATTTTTTGAACATCCCCAAAACTGGTGATCAGATTGGGTATTCAGATTCATTTTTATTCGTATCCCAACTTGGGCAATTGATATTCATCCAGCCATCCATTCATTTTCTAACACCCTTGTCCCTAGTGGGGTCAGGAGGTCTGGTGTCTATCTCCAGCTAACGTTTTGAGCGAGAGGCGGGGGTCACCCCGGACAGGTCGCCAGTCTGTCGCAGCACGGCAGTCTGAGCACGGCTAAAGATGAGCTTTCATAGGAATTTTTCTATTCCTATGCATCTATTTTATGCCAGTAGTTTGTTTTTATCTCATACTTGCAGATGAGTTTACTTCCTACTTCAGTGTCACTGCAGGTTATTGATGGTAATCAGCTGATACCCATCATTCGTATGGTTGAGTCCCGTAGTTTTTCCCTCTTCACTGTCTATTGAGCCCCTGGTCAATTTGCCGTTAGCCTTGTAAATCATTGAAAAGCATGTTTTCTCCTGAGAGGTTTTACCTTTGCATTGGATCCCCTCCCCGTCCATGGTCTTACCTTTGTCATGTTCGCAGGCAATTTCCTGACTTGTATGCAGAAGCACACTCGAATGCAGTAAACCGAGGTTTTAGTAACAGTATATACAAAATATGAAAATGTGCAGCTAGAGATGCTCTTTTCTCTGAACAGGACACTGGACGTTTGAGGGATGATTGCAAGGTGGATTGCTTTTAGGGGGAATGAGCTTACAGTCTTGATGGTGGTTTGCATGCGCTGGAGGAGGCAAAATGGATTCTGGTGTGGAAGTCAGGTCCTGGAGAGGTTGTGGGTTTGAGGTGAGTCACCGGTTCTGGAGAAGTGAGAGGATGAACTTTTCTTTCCCGAGAGGTTTGCTGGTCACGGATGTTGACCTGAATGCAGAGAGAGAGAGGGAGAGAAAGAGCGGAGGTAAGTTTGACCTCAAATCAAGCTTTAGTAAAACCTCTTGAGATTTTATTACAATCTCAAGAGGTTGTAATAAAGGGAATACTAAAGAGTGGTAGGAGGCTAGAGACTGAAGGTTTATCATCCGGTAGAGAGTGGATGTCCTGCAGCTTCTTATATCCTCAGAGGTTTGACGGAACTGCAGGCTTGCAGTTTGCACAGAGTCAGGAAGCCCGATCTGCCAAGATCCACTCTAGAAACCAGAATCCCACACAAGCCAAAACACACTCACACACCCAAGTCCAGACGAGCGGCTTTCTGAACCATCAATCATGAGCACATTCAAATGGTTCTGTTCCCGGGTCTGACTCATTTTCATTACCGCAGCTCTTCATTTGAGTGAAAGAACATGCTGGGACACAATTTGGCTTAAGTAAAATAACTTCCCCTACAGGTGCAAGAGGCATTCCACAATTAAAGGTTTCCTGTGAGTAGGACAGCTACAAAGGGCCAAAAAGCAGGAAAGTTTAGTGGTAGTGATTTAACAGTAGAGATACAGTAAGTAGAGACAAGATAAATGATAATTCCCCGTGCACATGCTCAGATTAAAAACCACAAACCTGCCAACTCACATCCTCCACACTTTCGCAAAGTCGCTATGCCACTGGCTCAAGTGTCACCTGATATATATATATATATATATATATATATATATATATATATATATATATATATACATATATATATGTTTGTTTCTTCTTTTTTTTTGAGACCTTTCCACAAAGAGTTATGTAAAGGATAAATGATCTGTCTCAGATCCATGCTATTCCTGGTAGTATCTCATTTAAATGTACTTTAACATTCATGGATGTTCAGATTAGTCAACCTTATACCAGAAGTTGCTTGTGACGTTTTCGTTTTTAGAGATGGGATGTTTCCTTTCCTCTATTACTACTTTAGCGACTCTTTCCCACATGTACCCAGCATGCCCTTTTACAGCCCCCACAGAGCAACAGCAAACGACCCAGTTGGGAATGGCTTTAGTGGTTTCACATGAGAAAGGATCATGCTAAGAGCTCCACTCGCAGCACTTCCAGCACGTACACCAGCTTCAGTCTTTCTCTTTTGTTGCCCTTCGAATATTCCTTTTACTGCTCACACTCGTTGACGCCGCAGCTCGTACATGCACAGGCGGGTTACGACACAGCCGACGTCCGTGCTGCCGCTTTGTGCAGCAAAACCTCTTTGGCAGAGGCGCTGTGAGGGAAATCTTAGCTCAAGTTCGAGGCAATGTTTGACACATTTGCATTCGCCACCACCTCCACCACAACCCCAATTCAAGCAAGAAATTTAGGTCGGTCGCAGAGTGACAGACTAGTTCGCAGAGTGACAGACTTCCACATTTAAACCATAATGAGTGCTGTATGTCGTGTTACCGTTACTGCAGGTGCTTGCACCAGCAACAACCTCAACCTGGAAGTGAAGGCAGTGGGGAAAACGAGAGGAAGACTGTGCATTTCACTTGCCAACGAAGAACAAGCCACTTCTTCAAAAGGCCTCTCACACACTTGATGTGGGTTTTTGCTTTGACTCATTGAAGTGTAGGTATTCTCCTGCTAGCCCAATGATCTTGACACAACATGTGACTGTATCTGTTAAAAAGGAATTTGAAGGGTTCTTAGTAAAGCAGCGACCCGTATAACACATTTATAGCTACTGGAAGAGAAATACTAGATGGGGACGGTACGTCACACAACGCTTTAGGACCGCTAGTAAGATAACTGTTGACTTGAAGGAAATGATCGATCCTGGTGGCACGGATTTAAGCCAATCAAAATCTGACAATGGCGAAAGGTTTTGAAACTGCCGCAAATAATGTTCTTCACAAACTTTACTTCTTTACTCTTGTTGTGCCTTTATGTCAGAGGCTTTTTGAATAATAAACACTTAAGTCTTGATAATGACTTGATAGATTTTACTGAGAAACACATCTACCGTATTCTCCGTACTATGAGGTGAAGTTTAAAGCCTTTTTTGTGTTTTTATATCAGAAAACAACAGGGCACCTTATAATCTGAAACACCTTCTACATTGTTCTGGAGTGAAACAGCACCCTCTAGTGATTGAAAATGGATTTTGTGTGGTGCACACATCGCGGAGTGATACGTACTGTGCTTTGACTGACTGACTTATCTGACTTTTGTTTCGCTTAACGTGCCTTATAGTCCAGTGTGCTCAATATGTGAAAAAAGATCAAAAATAAACTTCATTGACTGTGCACCTTATAATCCAGTGCGCCCTATAGTGTGGAAAATACAGTAGTTGCCATTCCTTGCTCTATCGAGCACCTGCTTGCTGGCGGTCCTGATCTAGCTCTGCACTGGTGGCAACTCGATCCTTTTGTTGAACTCTTTTCAGGACGCAGTCCACTCACTTGCTGAACTTTTTTTTTTGGCAATTCTGACGTTTTTCTCACAGCACTTGAAACCTCTCTCCCATAAGATGATGATTAGGAGCTTGCTGATTTTTGTAGAATCAGAATCAGGATCAGTCTTTATTGTCATACAGAAGCACAACGAACTTTGTTTTAGTAGAACCCATCGAAAGAACGAACAAACAAAAGAAGATTAATTTTTGTTGATTTGGGTGGATGGTTGGCTGGTTAAAAATGAGTAAATAAAATAAACTCAGAAGGACAATGTATGGCAGGGGTCTCAAACTCCAGTCCTCAAGGGCCGCTGTCCTGCAACTTTTAGTTGTGCCTCTGCTGCACCACCTGAATAGAATAATTAGGTCATTAAGGCTCTGGAGAGCTGATCTACACAAGGAGGAGGTCATTAAGCCATTTCATTCCAGCGTTTTGTACCTGTGGCACATCTAAAAACTGCAGGACTGCTGGCCCTCGAGGCCTGGAGTTTGAGACCCCTGATGTATGGTTCAGTGATTCAGTTTTTGCTTTAGCTGCTAAGGCAAAAACCTGGTTTGTGTTGTCGATATCCTTTGCTTTTTTTAAAAAAAAATAAAACGTTGGGCAAAACTGTCCAAACATGCAATTCCTCAACCCAAAAATGATGGACCAATGTCTACAAAAAGAATGAACCATAACCGATGTAACGGAGCCACTTTAAACTTGCTGCCACCAAGAGTGGGATGCATCTAGAAGTTTCCCTGGAAAACCCGACTATCTAGATTTTGTGCTTTAAACCTATTCCTGCGTTACATAAACCTAACAGAATAAATGTGGTTAAATTAAGCCATCAGCAAGTGAACGCCTGAAGTGAACCTGAAATGAAAAAGGGAAGTAGATTTTTCTAAAGGTATTTTGTAACATTAGTGTCATGTTTAGAGAGTCATTTTCAGGATTTCCCATCAATGACTGATATTCACAGCCAGTGGTGCTCACGCCAGAGACAGCCTGTCCTTCATACACCACAGATATCACAAATCACAGGAAATGAGAAAAAGGGGGCACTGTGAGCACAAATATGCGCCTGAGCACCATAAGATTCAGGTTTCATTTCCCCTTCCAGAATAAGGCCTCCTCCTGTACATCAACTTCAGCTACTCATCGCACTCGTGTGTCCATGTGCCTTGTTCACAAGTCACCAGGCCTTTTTACATCACTAGTTTGATTTTTCTTGTTAGGTTAGTAGCTCCGAATTAGGCCAAGTGCTCTCTCTCTCTCTCTCTTCTCTCTCTCTCTCTCTCTCTCTCTCTCTCTCTCTCTCTCTATATATATATATATATATATATATATATATATATATAAACTCTAGTACTTGCAAGGCTCAGCTTAGTTATTGGCTTTTGAATGTCGACTGAGGTGGCCGTCGTAAACTACTGGAACAGACACAAAGACTCCTCTGTTGCTGTGGCCTGCAATAAAAAGAATCCCAGGAAGGAGAAAGAGAGAGTCTTTTCTGTCCTGACCTTTCCAGGGAAGAGGGTCTGTGATTCCTGTTCCCTTTTATAGGCATCATTGTTGCTCTTCCAAAGAACACAGGATCTGATCCAAAAGATGCCATCCTCTGTTTATGCACTCATTTTCTCCTCTTTTAGTTCATCTGAATGCTAGCCTGAAGAGATCCCTTTAGTCGTCTAGCTAACTTTTCCACTTCTTTGACTTTGATCTTAAAACTCAGTGGGACAGCTGCATAATAATGATGGGTCTTCTCTAGACCCTGGTCTGTAATGTTCAGCATCACGACCCGACGTCTGGTCCCTGAAACCAGTCTGTAACATTTTCACTGCCTTTAAACTCGCCTCTCCTTCTTGAAAGCTCAAAACTAGTCGCCTGCCTCAAAATTAGACAGCCTGAAACTGAACCTGCCTCAATGACTGGCATCCCAAACCAGGTATCTACCTGTAAAGTCTAACTAACCCGCCCTGTAAAAACTAAAACCACACCTCTGGCAAATTTAGAAAAAGTCCAGCAAACTGAGCAAAGAGACGCAAAGGGTTGTGGTGATGAGAGGAGGGGAGAAGTGGGACAGAACAAGCACCATAGCTAACTTATAAACTTTATTGCTACATTTAGTGACGAGTGAAGTTTTATCAAAAAATTAATAAGTAACAAATCTAGCAACTTTTTTTTTTTTTTTTTGCATTATTGCAGCGACGCTCTGCAGCTCTGAGTGAGAAAGTGTGACTGTGTGAGACGCCTTAATACCCAAACGCAGGGCCGTGTAATGTTTTAAACAAACAGCCCTGCCTAACAGGAGCCAACTGTTTAGGCACCAGTTCAACTCAGGGGGCCAGCACTGAGATTAGTTTAGGCAAAATATAGAAGAACTAAACAACTTTACGTACAAATGTCAAAAAGACAGAACCCTTCCTAAACTATTTAGACAGCTTATCAACAGCCAAAAGTTGATTTGGGGGTTAGTTACACTTTAACATCATCCCTACTACAAACTCAAGCTAGGACCCTGCCAAACATGTTTCCTGCTTCAAGCCCAAAACGAGGTCTCAGTCTTAACGTCAGGAACCCAACTACCAACTCAAACCTAGTTTCCTCTCTAAGGTGTCCCAGTACCAGTTTCAAGGTTACGATCCCAGGTAGGGTCTGAGATTAACGTCTGCAACTCTAAACTGAACAAATTAAATGTGTTCATTTTTGAACTGCAGTCGCATGCAAAATATTTTTGCTTTTGTTTTAAGATCATGTCATGACGCGTTGCTTTTTGAGATCTTTTTAACCTATACTTCATCAGACAGCTCCTCTCTGCGGGGACGGGGGGTTCGTACCTCTACAGCTGGGTAGTTACTTTTCACAAAGGTCCAGGTTGGCTTGGGTAAGGTTGATGAGCAGAAACAGAAGGGAACAGATGCGTTTTCACCGCATCAGTTGGTTATTGTGCCTTCATTCGGCATTGTAGAGCCTAGTATTACATCATGAAAAAAAAAAAAAACAGCTATTGATATGTTCACGGCAGCTGAAAGCAATGTTATCTCCTCCTGATAATGACTGGAGAGTTACTACGACCATGAACATCATTTATCTCCGTGGAAACAGCTTGGTAAATGCTGATAATTGTCTGAGAGAGCCTTACTTTAGAGGGAGTGGCTCATTAGAGATCTGGTTTGAAACTGTTGGTGTGTGTGTGTGTGTGTGTGTGTCTATAGAGAGCCTGATTCTTTGACTTCTTGATAACCAGTCACTCCGGCACCCTGGCTGCTCTGTTCAGGTCCAAACTGGCCGATTAATCTGTTCTGTTCACGACGCCTGTTGCACCTGGTTTATATCGTAGCTACACAGCGCTAACTGGTTGTCAAAAAGAGCTAAGCCAGATGTATTAATTAATACATACGATGCTCCTACAGCTTGTCTGTGCTGGTAAAAAAAAAAAAAAGAAAAGCTTCATTTTTCAAGGCTTGTGTCACACCAATGAAAGAACACAGCATCTGTGTGGCTGTGGTTCTATTTCTATTAGTCTCAAGTCAGTGTTGATCAAGGACGGCGGAGAAAGACCAGGATCTGGATATGGGCTCTCTGCCCAGGACTTCCTGTAAAGAAACGAGCCTGTGTACAGACGCCCAAACAAAGCACAGGTTGGAGCGAATGCTTTCTCCTGATTCAGTTTGCAAAGAACTTTTTGCTTTTTTTTGCTTTTCCTCGCTTTGTCTTTTTAATACATGAAAGCATCTTTAAAACATAACAGTGAAAGCATAAAGTTTCTGACTTCTTGTTCAAAGGTTCAAATCTGGTTCATAAAAAATGCTGTTAAAATTACAAGTTATATACAAGCCAAATAAATGTTTCTGAAATTCTAATAAAACCTTTATAACTTCAATATTATATAATATAGAACTCAAAACTTAAAGGAAATCTTACTTTCTGATTTAATGCCTTGAAATTGTCTCTTTAGAAACTCCTGCTCTTTCTGAAAGTCCACCTTCAGGAAGTCATCGCACGGCTCCTCTGTTAACCCTTTAACAACCTTTTTACCAGCGTCTCACTGAGAAGTAGCTCCTATAATGAGCTCAGCAGATCCGCAGCTCCACCAGGTGTTTGCTAATTGCTGCTGGCTAGTCTGAAGGGGTAGAGTGGGGGAACGAATAATGTCAACTGAAGAGTAGTAGGAGAAGAAAGTAGCATAGAGAGGAAAAGTTTGTCTTCCACCAACCCAAACCTGTACAGAGACAGCTCAGGTTAGCCAAACCCGCTGGAGTGAGGCACTGAGAGAGGCAGAGACAACAGAAAATAAGATTGGACATCGACGTGTAAACATGTCTCAGTAAAAATGAAAAATAAAAAACTGAACACCTGATGGGTTGTGTATTTGTAGAATAACAAAACCATTCCTGTTAAATAACAGAACGCCATAGTGGATACCATAATCCGGTTAAGTACTGCATCGCAAAAAGATCAGAGTAATATCAGCCCAATAAAACCAGAACCAAACAAGTTGGGGCAGAGATGGACGAAGGTTCTGGTTAAAAGGTTAAATCCGACCAAGAACCGATTAGCTGAATGGCGTTGACTGGTGATAGGGTGGAAATGGTTGTGAGGTTTGAACCCCAGCCCACGTGTGTTCAGACCACAAATAAAACTCTTTGACTACGACGCTTGAAAGAGAAACTGTATGCAGAAATACTTCATGACTGCATGAATGGTTCCTAACGAATGAAAGCTTCTGGAGGTGTGAACTCTGAGTAACAAGCCGGGCCAGGAAAGCCCTACGCTAATGTTAAAGTGTTGATTATTCAGAAGAAAGTCACTTTTCATTCCACTTCACACATGGTTTTTACTTGCTTAGCCAGAAACATGAGAGCATTTAGAAAATTTGCGATTTTCATTCACAAACGACAGAACAATGCTCGAGCGCTTTTCTGCTTTCCTTGATTTCTGGGACACCAGAGCGAGAAGTGAGAGAACACCTCACCGACCGCACGCTGCCTGGAACATAAGTTTCATTTCTTGCCAAAACCCAACATTTACTTCACTTTCACTTCACCTAGACGGCTCCCACCCATCCTCCACCAAGTACTAAACACCATCTAAAAGTCATTTCCTCTACTTTCTTTCTTTAGAAATCTATACACTACATCGGAGTATTTCAGCTGGAGCAGAAGAGAAACGGCCCAGTGTTAAACTCTCACGCATGTCTCATGTCACACAGCGTTTCTCCGCTGTGTGAATGGTTTCGCACCATAGTTTTTCTACAAGTGGGGGTAAAAAAAAAATCTAATTAATCACACCTTGTGGCTCCTAAACAATCTTCATTGGAGAATATGATTTTTAAAACATCGTTGCATCTTAGAGCTTTTATCAAAAATATGTACAAATTCTGTAAGGGGTAGTATTATGTTAAATTCCCTTTTTTTGTGAGCTTTACATCATGGTATAATGTTATTCCTTTATCAAAAATATGCCTGGAGTGTTGCTTTGATTCTTTCATGCATGTTTGAGAAACCGTTTAATCTCCCACGGCAACCATTCAGCAGTGCAAAAATCCCTTCATGGACATTTAGGACCGCTTTCGAAAACTCCGAGTTCGCTCCCCCGTGACTCCGCCACTCGGCCCCTTCAGACTAGCCTGTAGCAATTAGCAAACACCTGGTGGAGCTGCATATCAGCTGAGGCAGGGGTCACGCTGGTCAGGTCGCCGGTCCAGACAGGACAGTTTAGAGAATTTAGAGAGGCCATTTAACCTGACAGTAATGTTTTGGGCCTATTGTGTAGTTAGGAGTGGATGATTAAAACAAAAAGGAAAATGAAAAAATAAAATAGATAAAAGTAACATTTTGTTCAGTTTGTTTCAAAGGGATATGCTGTGATTTATGCTGGGACTTTTCAGAAAATACTACATGTTCAAATATCTCTACTGAGGAATCAAGTCTTCCTCTAAGAGAAAAACTACCTCAAGCAAACGTAGAAACATTTCTGAGTAACTGGGGGACATTTTCAAAATTCCTCCATTTTTGATCATTCTTTCACATGCAAAACTACGAAAAAAAGCCAATTATGTTAATGGAAAGCCAGAGGCATGAATAAATGGGCGTCAAGGTGACTCGGTTTCGTGGAATCCATTTGACTGCAGCAGGAGTTAATTGTTTCAGGGAATGTCCTAGTTTCGATTTAGTCTCTGTCCAACAGGCTTTTCAACTTCTCCGAAGAGTATTTCCAGAAAACTATTTGTTTTTAACTGTGAAACCTGGCAAATGGAACACTGACAAGTTTCTGCTTGTTGCATCAAAACAAAAACAGG
The DNA here is from genome assembly GCF_003331165.1 of Xiphophorus hellerii. Taxonomy (NCBI): domain Eukaryota; kingdom Metazoa; phylum Chordata; class Actinopteri; order Cyprinodontiformes; family Poeciliidae; genus Xiphophorus; species Xiphophorus hellerii. Next base: position 25,121,626 of record NC_045693.1, on the reverse strand, counting down.
TTCTCAGACTAAATGGCCAAGATCTCTTCTCACGCTACAATGACGTTCCTGGACCTTTATCTTGCTTCACGTTTCCTCTTTTGTCCCCTTTAATTTTTGATTTTAGTTGTAAATCCAACTGAGATTAATTTTACTAATCTCAATTTGTTTTATACTAATGCTCTGGTTTGGAGTTGGTCGCTGGAATGTGTGAGAACCCAAAAAATGGCTGCAACTGTCCTGGAAAAAACCAAAAAATTCATTTCATTAAGCCTATCACTTTTTTTTTTCCCCTCATAAAATCACAAACGCAAGTTGCATAACCACACTTTCCGTCCCTCCTCCCATTTGTCATTTCCTGTGTCAGAATCTGTGCATGTATCATTGCTTTGCTAAAGCCACGATTTGTTAGAGCATCATTTTGACCATTAACAAATACCAGCTAATTATAGCTGTGAGAAATGGAAAATTGCATGTCATCGCAACAATGTCCTTAGAACTGAGAAATGTGCGGTCCTTTTGTCGCATCCCAATTACTCACTAAAACTAAACACAGCCACCGTCTAAGTCAGTGGTTCCCAAAGTGTGGGGAGCGCCCCCTACTGGGGGGGCTGGAAGCGGTATGGATGAATGAAAAAAATTAAAAATTACACAAAAGTGTTTCACTGTAAAGATGGTTTGTAGGGTGTTTTTTGCAACCTGAAGTGTGAAATAAACTTCAGTGGAGTTTGAAAGCAAAATATGTGTGTAGGTTTATGTCTGGTTGAACGATGTGTGTGCCCAGTTGATTTTTTTCTTTTTCTTTTTTGGGGGGGATTTTATTGTAATCCATGGAGGGGAGCAGAAAATCTTTGGGAACCACTGGTCTAAGTAATGCACACAAACACATTTAAATGAGCCTGGCCGCTACTTTCTCCCATTGTGCTTGATTTCTCCAGTAGAATTTCAACCGAGCCAATCAGCAAACAGAAGGAGAAGTCGTGAACAATGGCGACGATTTTCATGCGCTGCTTTAGAATTGGAGTTGGCTGTAGTTTTAGCAATGGCAGCGGCGGAATTGAACGAAGTCGTTCAGTTTGTGTTGGCCACGCTTCCAAATAATGTATTGACAGTAATTAAAGAAAGAATGTACTTTATCAGTCCCAGAGGGAACAGCCGCCTCGTTCATCTCGGCACTTCTCTCTTTGTAGTGAGAATGGTTGTTTACATCTCAGGTCATTTCCGGTAACCTCCATTTTGTCGAACTGGTGCATTTCGTACGTCACAGCCAAACGTTAGCGGGGAGGTAAAATCGCTAATTCTTGGTCAAACAGGCGCAATTTTACCAAACATTAAGGGTTTTACCCAAAGTTTTTGGCCAAATATTAGAAACTGGGTAAAATTTCAAACTTGAACAGAGTCCAATCGTTTCTCAACTAATCGTACTTTGTTTCGTACAGACTCTCTCCGCCAGGCAAAACATGCAACAAGGGGCTGGTTTTTACCAGGCTGCCTCTTTGAATGATTGACAAATTTGAGCTAAAAGCAGCTGACATCTTATAACTTCGCAATGATATTTGAAAAGATGAACAACAGACCAAAAAACAAAACCGCAATGTCTTTGAACTTTGGTCTGTAACATCTGATTTGCTGAAGCAACATAAATGTTACTGGCTGCACGAAAACGAAGACGTGATGAAGTAGTTTACACAAGGAGGAACTCATACACATTTTACCATTTTACAACTACAAACTTTAATGTTTTATTGGGATTGCAAGTGATAGGTCAACACAATATTTTTAAAGTAAATACTTAATATCTTTATGGCTTATTTCAAATGTTTTTGATACTTATATGTGTTAAAGATCTTCCAGAACAAAACGATCACTGGTTGACCTTATTCAACCCCGATGGCTTGTGTTAAAACTTTGTTTCCCTGACAGCACAGAGACTCTGATGTCACACGAAGGACACAGACGTCTTACCCACCTGCGGGTCAAGCCACCCACCTGAAGCAAAGAAGGACACACTCCTGTGGAGCTTTCTCATAACAGTGTGTCAGACCATATGCCTGGAAATCCCCTGACTGATCACAATGAAAGCAGCACGCCGTAGAAGTGGGAGGCTTTAATGTTTGCAGCTTTTGTCGTGAGTAGCGAGTCAAAAAAAATGCTAGGTGCCGTTGTCCCATTTTGTGAAAACGTCAGGTTACTTAAAAAAAAAAAAAAAAAAAGACGTCCAGTGAAATTAGTTTTTGCTTGTTAATTTCATCCCATTAAAAACATAAACACAAAACGTGCCAGAAGTGATCACAACTGAGCCTGGGTTATGTTTTCTTTTAAAGTACAGACAGCAGTGAGCGCAAGTCATATTTTCATCAGTAATTAACCTTCTTTGGACATTTTAACACATTCTTACTGCTTTACCTCGACAATACTTCCTCTACGTAATGATATATGCAAGGAGGGGGAAAGTGTCACTGATTTATATTGTTACTTTTAAAGAAGCTGAGGGTTCAAATTCAAATGATCAAAACAAAATCATATACAGATGGAATACTGGTAAGTTTTCACTGTCACAGCTCATTTGTTTGTGTACATGTATGAATTTACAGGATGTTGATCAACAGCTGGGTTTTTTTTTTTTGTGTGTGTGTGTGTGTGTGTTTTGTTTTATTCTGGTTTCCACTAATCTGCCACAGCTCTGCTCTTTGATTCCAGGCCGCATCATGCCGGTGTCATGTCTTATGTTTTAGCAAGGAAGCTGATCAGTTTTGATTTGCATCTGGACGGAGGTAAAACGCAGGACAATACAGGAAGAAGAGGGACCACAACCCAAAGCTATACAAATACAGCTTCAGTGGAATTACTTAAATCCAGACAGAAATACAGTTCAGAATCTGTGGACAAACTGTGGAGAAGACCGTGGCAGAAATTTGCAGCTGTAATTGCAGTGAGAGACGGTTCTACAAAGTATCGACTCAAGTGGATTTAAATACAAATGTCTGCCACAGTTTGCTTGATTTAATTTGAAATAATCTGCGCAATCATGCATTACTTTGTGTTCTGTCAAATTAAGATTGACGAAAATGTGAAAAGGTCACGAACAGCTGCTGTGATGCTCACCATAATGGAAACGGTCTTCATTTTTTGTTCCACTTCTTCTTTCTTTTTTTCTCTCCAAATGACATTCCAGAAACACATGTTCCAACCACAACGGAAAACTCCATTTGTGGATAATTGCGAAGCTTTTAGGAGAGAACTTGGGAGACCACAGCTGAACAGCGTGGCGTTCGCAACGGCAGCGGTCGCAGTGGATGGTGTCTGAGGAATTTCCTGAATGTGGGAAAGTCCTAATAGCAGCAAATTTGCGCGCTTGTTTAATTGTTTTCCACAGGAGACAAAGAAATGCCTTTAACATTAAAGGGTTCTTTTGTGCATTTTTTAAAAAATTAAATAGCAAATCATGATTGATTTGTAAAAGGAATAAGACGGTAAAGCATCCAAGTGGGTGAACACTGTTTGTAGGCAATGTAAATGTTTTGCTAAGAATCAGTCTGAAAGGATCCAAGGCATGCTGTTTACAATCCTCAGGAGCAGAAAGATGGGGGGGAAAGGTCAATATTTCAATGCCTAGCCTCTGCTCCTACACGTTTTCCTTTGGTAATGCATGGAAATGAAATCTCTCGATAATCGTCAGGCTTCTGCAGAAGCTCACTGACAAGCTGAAAGGTGTCTAAAAGATAACAGACAGGCCGCAGGAGAGCTTCCTGTCTGTGACGCACAACAATACGTCAAAAAGAAACTAAATCAAATTCTCACTGAGATTGCTTAGTCTAGTGGGTGGACAGGGGACGTCAGTTCTTTACTCCTGGAAATGTTCTTCAGGTGATCGAAGGCCAACTTTGTCACTGTCTTTATGTTACTCTGAAGGTCCAGGTCTGAGTCCATCACTGCGCCCAGATTTCTGGTCTGATCGCTATTTTCTAGCTGCAATAACTGCAGCTGTGTGTTGACTCTAGATAGATTGTTCCTCGTCCAGGTCAAATGCTAGTAACTTCAGTTTTGTTTCTGTTCAGCTGGAGAAGGTTATGGCATCTAAGCATCTGATCAGTGCTTGGATGGGTTCGGCGCCACCCGGTGACCTTGTAATGTAGAGCTGTGTACCATCTGCGTAGCTATGATAGCTGATCTTACTTCTTGTTATAACCTGAGCTACAGCCCGATCCCAGGATTGAGCCTTGGGGTTCCCCACATGTGACTTCTGCTGAGTGTGACTGCTGGAGGCAGCACTAGTCTCTTGCTAACCCCTGACTAAGTTGCGATAGAGAATGGAAGGATTGTTGCATCAAGCATTGAAAGCTTTAGCAAAATTTAAGGAGCTAAGTAAAATGTCCAAATGTAACCAGGTTGTATTTGTACTTTGGTACACCAAATCTTACTAAGATAGTTTTGGTTCTATCTTATTTTTTCCTTCTGTGCTACACTCAGATCCGTTTACCAGTTCTGACCAAAGCTTCTCAGTGTCATTACATAGAGAAATAATGAGATTTGGTTAAGTATAAAATAGGCGTTAGTGCTGAAAATAATCACGTTACGCGTTACAGAGTAACATTCACATTCCAGCACTGAGCCCCTTTCAGCACATCTTAAGGGTGACCCCAAGTAAAGCAAAGATTGTAGCACATGTTCTGTTCTCATTCTGCCTTAATCAGTTTTTGTTCATGTGTAACATCGGAGGTAAGGTAATTTTATTTATATAGCACATTTCCAGCAACAAGGCAATACAAAGTGCTTTACGTGAATTAAAAGGAAATACAAAACAAAACAACAAACCAAAGGAAAGAGCAAAAGAAGAAAAAGAATCTAATGTTGATCTAAAGTATGTAAACTTGGTGCTCCTGTTCAGGGTTGCCAGATAAGTATCCTCTGGTCTAATTCCATCTCTGGGTTGGGATAACAGGAGTCTAAGAAGAAAATAATAATGTTGAGCCAAAGTATGTAAACTAGATACTCCTACTCAGGGTTGGTAGATAAGTATGAGTTAGTATCCTCTGGTCTAATTCCTTTTCTGGGTTGGAAGAACAAGAGTCTAAAACGTAGTTGCTAAGGTAGTCTCCAGTCTTAAATGTTATGGTTATGTAACAAGCAGCAGTGTGCTTGTGAGCAGCTAGAAGAGATAGAGAAAAGATACAAAAAAAATGTGTCCCATAAACAATACCTGACTAGACACTGTGAAAACCACTGTGATTTCTGTAAGCCTGTCTCTTTAAGTGTAGAAGCCCTTCCCATATATTTCTTCTTCGGTGGTATTATTTTTGCTAACCTGTTTGTGCCCACTGGCATCTCAAAATTTTGTATTCCAGTTTTGCTATTTATTTCTTTTATGGAAATGCTTCCAGGTAATTTTTTTAGATTAATTAAGTACATTTTTGTAATGTTTTTGAATCTTTATCATTTCTTTTGACTTCAGACTCAAAGTGCTCCTTTGAGTCTGAAGTAACTAAAGTCGTGATTTGGACACTATCGTAAGTTCTTCCTTCACATAGAAAGTCCACGATAGAGGCAGCAGAGTAAAAACTATAGAACTGATCAGTGACGTATAATATAAACCAGACAGTTGGTGTTTTATCCTAAAAACGGCTCAGTAATGCATTAAGAAGCAAAGCCAAACAACATTTGGCTTGACAGTTGAAAAACGCAACTGCACATTTCTTGACTCTGTCCATCTTGTTGTTCAAAAATCTGTGGATGAAGTTAGGATAAATACTACGTGCCAGAGAAGAAACATTCTCGCAGTGTGCGGAGAATTTTTTGCAAGACGTGTCGCTGACAGTTGTTCTTGATTGGTCACGTTGTATTTCCATGTCTAGCCAGAAGCGCCTGTCTGAATGGCTCATGTCAGAAAGCACAAGATCCATAATTAAATCCCTTTAATTGGGAATTTTTTTATGTAATATTAAAATTATTTTAAGCATTTTGCCCAATTTTGATATTTTGTTCAACTTCATTCATACCCACACAAATCTGGAATTACAATCAGGCACACATTAAGGTTTCCTTGAACAGTCTCTATGAGCTACAGGCTTCAGAAGGTCACTGAACTAATTTAATAAGGGCTGGACTTTTCAGTAGCCAATGCATGAGTTGTGGCCGTATGAGGTTCCCTATTGAGACATACAACACCCGTGCTATTTACAGAAAGGGGACAGAGCAGGAGGCAGAGATCTTTTGGCCTGCAGGGGGCGCTCCTGAAGCCCTGTTTTCTCTCAGTGGTGGCATCGGCCATTTTCTAAGGCAAAGGCACTCAAATCCTGAACTAAATGGAAATTTCCCCACTGTGGGACATACAATTTTTTAAACATTTTTTTGTTTCCTATTTCTTCTCATGACCTTGTTTTAACTCCAAAATGCATTCGAGTCAAGTCGGAAACCCTTCCATAAGAATTCAGATGTTAATAACGTTAGGCTTTTTCTAACTGAAATTAAAGTACATTAAGTTGGACTCTAATGAGACGGTTGCTTTCTGTTCAGCAATGTCAGATTAAAGGGGGCTGAATCCAATTTCTTGCCTCATCATTCAGATTTTATCTAGGAAAAAACAAAAGTCAAATAAAATAAAATTCAAATTTACCAAAATTCACCACTTTGTGGTGATCTATCACTTAAAATTCTGATAAAATACGTTGACGTTTGTGACTCCAGAGTGACAAAATAGGTAGGAAGCTCATGAAAACATGTGGGCCTGTTGGCCTCTTGTTGAATCAAATGTCTTATGTAATTTCAAAACGCCTTCGTCAAAGTATGTCCATGATTCGATCAGCTGTTTTCCTTCCGGGTGTTTGTTGACATGCCTGAGTGTTGCTCCGATGCAGCTAATGATGCAAACTAAGTAGCAGCCTTGTGGTAATGAGACAACTGTTAGTCACTTGATACTGACACAGTAACCTTGTTAACCCCTGGGAAGCAACTGCATCCCAAAGAGACTTTTCCTTTTCCTGACGTGAAAAAAAAAAGAGAGAAAACAAACATGTGATTGCTGAAAACAATCAGAACGGGAAGTTGAGTTTCAACACGTTCACAAATGCTTATGTCTGATTGTGAACGCATAGATGGAAGGTGTAAGGCGCAGATTTATTTACTGAGTGAATATTATTTGGTTCAACACCTCTTCCTGACGTGAGCACCACACATGCACGCCTCGCTACAGTCTCAGTGTTTCCATTTCTGTCTCTGTAATAAGAGAGCATCGCCATCAGCGTCAGAGTGACAAAAGGATCTCCTTTCAGTGCATCGCTCGCGTGAGCAGGGATTTGGGAAGGTGTGAAAAGATGAGAGGTTGACACACTGCATAAGATAAATTAGGCTTTTTTGTGCTTGTTTTGGATGAGCTGTTTGGTAAAGGAGAAACTAAGGAGAACGTTTCAGGGATGCACATCTGCAAGTATTCAAATTTCAAGATCCAAATTATCACATTAAACAACTTAACAAATTAAACATTTTCTCCACTTTATAGCTAAGAAAGCCCTGCAGTCCATACTTTAGATTTTATACAAAGGAAAGGAGATACTCTCAGATTTATTTGTTTTTTTTACCATTTACATTTTTCAAGACTTTTCTTAAACATTTTAATGATAATTCCACTATCAAAATCTTTTCTTTTCTTTCTTTTTTGCATTTTTTAATAACTTACCTCTCTCTAACAAAACCAATCTGCTTCTACTTCAGGAAGCTGTGATTGATATCAAACCATGGCAATGAGGCCTTTCCAAAAGCTGGGAGCGGACTGTTGCGCAAGGAATTCTGGGTAAGTACAACCAAAACAAACGCGCGAGCCAAGTGCTAGCGGGAGGAACAGCTCATGGTCTTTTATCAAAGACAAACGAGTAATCATACAACCGCTAAAATTGAATGCTTCTCCAATTTTTATTTACATTTCGTAAAATGTGTCTTCTTTGGAGGTTTCTCTGTCATTTCCTTCGGTAGTTCTTGGTGCAGCGCCTCCACAGGCGAGGAGGGGTAGAGGTTTTTGTAAAAGGGTTTAGTTCATGTGACAGTGTGTTGGATAAATTGTATTTTTAGTAATTATCAAATATTCGTTGTATCATGTAGCCTTTGTAGTTACATTTAGATAATGTTACTTATATGCTTTTTCTCTTTCTCTTTTATTCTTAGTATAAGTAATGTTTCTGTGTTTTAAATAATTTTGATTCCTTCCTGTGACTTCCTTGAGAAAGAGAGCAGTGAAGCCTTCCTGGGAGATAGCGGAGACAACTCTTCTAGCAGAGTTTATTGCCCAGCAATAAATTCTGCTCTCTTGTGTTATATACAACGTGTCCTACTCGACGCCGTGTCTGGTACTCGACTGGAGCAAGAAGGATTTAGAGTGTAGATAACATGTGTCTAAATAGTGAATGTCATTAGCGCTGCAACTATGTGATGAATTGTTTTTTCCCCTCCCTTTGAGAAGTTGCAAGCACCAGATGTAAGAGGGTTCCTAAAAGCAATAAAAAGCGAGGAGGGGACAAATGTGTTTCAGAGCGGTAGGAGATTTGTAACTGAAAGCACATCTCTGTCCGTTCTCCTCGCGAGTATAAAAGAATCTAACTCTCTTGTCTTTCCTGTGTTTGTTTAAATTGTCTCTAATAGGTATTTAAACCTGACACAGTGCAAACCACACCGGCTAAAAATGCAATAACTGCTACAATTTTGATGCAGCCAAGTCTACCAGACTGTAAAGTGCGAAAACACACTTCATCTTCTTTCCTTCCTCTCTCGAGGTTGATCAGAACCACTATAAATTCTGACTTTTTTTCTCTCTCTCTCTCTCTGCACGAACCTTCATCCCCGTTTTCATTACCTAAAATCCTTGGAATTGCATATTGGAAGTTTTTTGGGGGGTTGTTTCCTCTTTATGAAACAACGTAGTTCCAATCAGACTTGAGATTCCAATTTCAAAACGTGCTTTCGGCAGAAATTATGACTTAAGGCAGGAAGTGAAGTTTGACGCAACTGTACGCAGCAGCATTTCAAAACCAAAGTCATGTGAACTTCCTCTCTTTGGGTGACTGATCACATCCCATGACCAGTTGGGTAAAACTGTGAGATGCGCAGTGACTACAATTATTTTTATCCTTTTCAGTTTGTGCTCACATGTACTGAAGCGCCAAAACCAGAACAATGCACTTGAGTATACAAGCCTTCCTTTTATTAGTTTGCGGGTAAAACCCATGATTTACAAAAGCACAGTACTTAATTAGACACCGAACTGTAATTACACCCCCAGAGCATCTGCAGATATACAGTAATATTTAAAAAATTCTAATTATTTCAGTAGCTCCACTGAGACACAAACTGATGTTTTCAAGCCTTTATTTCTGTCAACTGTGATTATTTTCTGCTTCCATTCAAGATTGACGCCAGACTAATAAAAAAAAATCATTTTGAATTCAGAAATGTGGGCTTAATGAAAACTATGTTGAAAATCATCATGGTTGTTATTTTCAAAACGTTCTTTTAATCTGACGAATAAGCCTCATCACTTAATTCAAATTTATTGAGTATGGTTGTAAATAACTAATTGCACATAAATGTAGGTGTGAATATGAGGAACATCTTTAGTAACATAAAAAATATATATATAGCTCTATAAAAGCATCATCCTAAGAATGGTAATAAGTATAACAATTACTTACGCACTATAGTATTCATACCTTCTAACAACGACACAAAGTTGCACGTACAGTTGAGTTTAAAATACATCATTAAACAGATTCATGCATTTTTCAAGTGCAGAAAATGAAAGGCTTTTCAGCTAAAGCAAGTAAAAATGGAAATTAAAACCAGAGATATGGGGAAGAAATAAAAGATTACCAGTCAAATGGAAAATGAAAAACACTATGTCGATTATTAGGTTGTTCTCAAAGCATGTTTACAGTTGACCGTGGGCACAGTAACAATTAGAAGAGGCCGATGTAAAGCCAAGCTGTAGGGAAGACGACCCCACAAAGTCAAATGATTGAATAAAAAACATGGATCAAACCTTAATACTGTATAGCAGAAAACTTGAACTTGGTGGACTTTATGAAGCAGTTATCAGATATACAACAAAGTATAGATTTAGTTTTTCAAAGGAAAGTTAAATCCTCTAGCTTTTTCCAATTTAAACAGTAAGTGTCTATACTAGAAACCCGTCGGTTTGGACCCTGTGTTCTGATGCTAAAAATGAGCAGATTTAGAAGTACACCGAAAGCTACAGAATGTGTTAAAAACTGTGAGCTGCGCTGAAGTAAATAAAAGAGAGAAGTTCAAATACATGCTGACAGTGGAACTCCTTCCTATAGATGAATATTATCACAGATTTCAAAAGAAAATAAGAACGGGAGACCGCAGACAATATAGGAAATAGCGCCCTCTTCACTTCCGGAGTGCAATGGTCCCATTTCCAAATAAGGTATGAGACTGACAGCGGTCCGTCCCCGCCCCTTTCTGTTTGCTGCAGCGAGCAAAGACATGAATGGCAGCGAGGTGTACTTGCATTTTTACGGACTTCGGCGAAATGTACTACCCACAATTCATTGCTGCATGTGACGTTTTGAGTTAAAAGGCTGATTTATGGCAATGCTTTGTTGTTTTTTCCAGTCTTTATAGAAAACTCAAGGAAAATAGCATGACAAGACACACACTAGAAAATTAATGAAGAAATTTAACCGGGGCCTGCCAAAGTGTGCCCGTCGGTTTGGACCCAGGTTCTGATGCTAATTTTTAGCATCAATGCTAATCTTATGAATTCAATTCCTCCATGCATGGAGGCAGTGACTGACTGCATTGCTATGGCCAGGCCCCAATTAAGACAATCCTATTTTTTCTGAACAACTTTATATTACATTTTCCTCCATTTCTGTAGACTGATCTACAATTTTTTCAACAGGAACGTGAAAAGTTCCTGTTGAAGACATTTGGGAAACACATAATTCTGCCTTTACTTCTCTATCGTGCAAAAATTCGCACAGGTTTGAGACTGTAAGGAGAAAAACATGTAAAAGGTTCCAGGTGAATGACTTTACAAGGCACCGTAGGCTTAAATGTGAGAAACGGAATCAAGAAAATAAATGCTAGAAAGACGTTTATATACCTTGTAATTCAGAAAAGGCGAAATAAAAGCAGATAAGTGACTCAAAATAAAAGTCTTAACTGGGAGGAAAAGCCACATCGGGATAAATATTTCAGTGAACAAGTGCTGTCGTCAGAGTAACGCAGCTGTTTTCTTTCCCCAAATCTCCAGGGATGTGGCGTTTCAGACAGGGGAGCTTTCCAGAGGGTCACGACCAACACTGGACGCTTCGTCACAGAAAGTTTTTCGGTTTGATGGGAGGAATGCAGAGTGGTCCCGCATAAGAAAACCTTCAGTTGAGCGACAGGACATAACAGGGAGGAAGTTGGACAGAGCAGAAACAAGACTTTTACAAAAATCTTTATTTTTATTTTTTTCCCCTCTCATTCGACGTCGAATCGGGCTGCGCTTTTCCTGATGTGGGTCTGTTTGGACGGCCACAAGTATTTAAAAAAAAAATAATTAAACGCCACAATACTAATAGAGAGAGAGAGAGAACTTTTTTAACATCTGATTTTTTTAAATTATTGCTTTAATTAATTCAAGATCTTTAAACACCAGTTTATTTTTCTTCATCATATGCCATTGTTCTGGGGGTCAAAAATAAGCCCAACCCCAAAGCTTTTCCCTTGTTCCTCCAAATGTGGCAATGGTCATTACATTTCAGTTTTAGTTTCATAAGATCTCAGGACATTTCCTGAAGCTGACCTCATTGTCCTTCACTCTAATCTGGCTTTTCATGTTGCATTCGCAGTAATGGCTTCTTCCTCACTGAGCGGTCTTTCAGTTAACGTACTGGGCTCTTTTCACTGTAAATAAGAAGTCTATGCTCACAGCACATTTTGCTTTCGCTCTGAAGTTGATACTCTCATCTCATGCCAAAAAACACACAAACCTGCCTCCTTCCTGGATGATGGCGTTGATACGTATGTATGACATGAAGAAAGCAAAAACACCAGGACCTGAGTGTCCCTCAAACTGATAAAAAGTGCATTCATCTTTAATTCAGCTTAGTCTGATTTAATATTAGACACTGAGATATATAAAAAAAACAGTGTCATGTTTTATGGTTTTTTTGTGTGTGCGTGTGTGTGTGTGTGTGTGTGTGTGGGTGAATATCTGGTTTCAGCTGTAATTAGTAAGAGGTAAGGTCATGTAGGGACTTTTATTTGAGAGAGGGGTTTTTTTTTTTATCTTGCTCAAGATCAAACCGGCAGCCAAGAGAAATACGTTTTGGGGATCTCTCTGAGAAATCACACTTCACAGTAACAGTAAACCTTGAGGGCTTTGACAGAGGAATTAGTGTCGAGCTAATTTCTCTGAACTTTATGTAACTTTCATATAGTTTTATATCTCTAGACATGGTGCGTGTTTGGTGTTCTTTGAGGCCTGCTGATTGGATTTTGATTGGTGATGCTCTGAACACATGCTTCCATTTACGGTAGATCGTCAGATCTGGTTTTGATTGGCTGAGTTGTTGTTTCTGCCCTGTAGATCAGGGCTGCTCACACTTTCTCAGCCTGCGAGCTACTTATAAAATGACCACGTCAAAATGATCCACCTACTACAAAAATGCAAAAATATACATTTATCTACTAATATATTGAGGATTATTTACATGTACAATGTATGTTTATCTACCTTGTATAACAGCATGAGATATACAAGGTGCAACTCATGCTTTGTATGAGTTGCACACAACACAACAATGTACATTTTTTTGTCATTACCTGAGTTTACTTTGATGACTTGCACTGAATGGAATCAGCTAGGGATGCACAGTCCGGACAATAGCTGCTGACAGCCAGCCTCAAGCACATTCCCAAGTGATCATCAGTCATGGTGGAACGGTGCTTTGACTCAATGATCTTCACGTGGAAAAAGGCTGACTCACATCAATGAGCGGAACAGAAAATTGCAGTCAAGGAGGAAGTACATTTCCCCATGCTGGGGTGCTTTGCCTCTGTGAGTAAGTCCACGAGCTCAGGACTTCATATCGGCTTGTAGTGTCAAAACTGCACCTTCCACTCCAGAAGAGTTCGGTCGAAACAGTGTTGAGATTTTGGATGCGAGCGAATCAGCCTTCCGTTTGAAAGCATTAAGTGAGCTGATCATATTGATCACTGCTTTGTCTTTTCCTTGCAGCTCTAGATTAAGGTCATTCAACATGTTTGTCAGATCAGTTAAAGTCTAACAGCCACTGACCGTCAATTAGTTGCTTGTATTCTGCATATCCAGCTACATGGAAAAATAAATCCTTAATCTCTGGACAGAGCTCTCAAAATCTTTGTAGGAATTTCCCTCGACTAAGCCAACGCACATCAGTGTGTAACGACAGCTCAGTGTGTCACACTCTCCAGATGTGCATGGAATAGCCGTCTTTGAAGAGATCTGGCACGATCTTGGTTGCCACATCCACGATCTCTTTCATGTTGAGCATTTTATCGCAAAACGCTTGTTGATGAATTATGCAGTGGTGATTGAGGGAGTCCGGAAAAGCATCTTTCTGCCTACACTTGCCAATAAATCCATTCAAGCAGCCAACCATTGCGGATTCTCCATCCGTGGTGATGGACGCCAATTTGTACACCGACAGCTGGGTTTTCTCGATAAAGTTTTGGAATGTTTGTAACGTGTTCAGATCTCCCCACACTACCTTCACGATCGAATGGTAGATCGCGATCGACGTATTGAGCAGCCCTGCTGTAGATAAGCAGCTTTATTGCCATTGTACGAGTAAAAGTGTTTTCACGCCCGATAGTTCGGTAGGCGCAACTCGATTGGGAACCAAAGTTGCAACATCTGTTACATTTTCAGATGGTGTGGTTCGTTTTGCATTGCACCGTGTCAAGCAATACAAACCCTTTGAAAAGCCTTTTTACTCCCTTGCCTGTGGTGGCGCTGCACCAAAAAGGAAGCAACACAAAAGCCTCTGAAGAAGACATAAGAGAGTCTTCCTTCTTCACAAAATGTAATCAAAGCCAGAGATTTTAGCAGTTATAGGATTTCTCTTTTGTCTTTGGTAAAAGACCACCAGCCATTTCTCCCACCACATTCGGTTTGGTTGTATTTACCCAGAAGGCCGTGTGCTACAGTCTGCTTTTGGTATCTGGTCTGCTTGTCATTCACACGCACTGGAACCAGTTCAACTGAACCGAGAATCAGGTCTTTTAGGCAGACCAGAATTATTATTATTATTATTATGATTATTATTATTTTATTTTTTTTTTTTATCAGCATCAAAGTTTGACTCTGACTTTCAAATAAATCAAACTATTTAGGCAAACAAGAGTTCAGTAAAAGCAGACTAAACAGGACTGGTGTGAACGCACCCATATGACGGCGGTAAAATAAAATTTTATTGGCAACAAGCAGCCAAGCCCCAGTTTGGGCAGTGTTTCCCAACCCTGGTCGTCAAGCCACATTTCCCTGCACGTTGTAGGCGTTTCCCAGCTTCAACACACCTGATTTCAGTTGAAGGCTGATTAACAGGTCTTTGCTGAACTGCAGTCACCTGAATCAGGTGCGTTAAAGCAGGTCGACATCGGCTTTTAAAATGCGCTTGACCTGCCGGCGCTGAGTAGATGTCTTCCATCTTGATCAACGTGGATCTAATGATCCGCTGTGTTTGTATACGTTTGTTTGCTTTTCCACTGTAAAGGTGCTGACGTCATTTAGCTGAAATGCGCCCACCTTAACAAAAGACGATAGATAACAGAGTGTGGGTCGACTATTTTTAGAGTAATGTGATCCTATGATTTTGCTGTGAACTGGAAAGTGTTTTTTTGTTTGTTTGTTTAAATGTAATACACATAAAATGTCCAATTTTTTTCATACCACATCCAATCTTTGATTTTAATCTTTTTTTTGTTTGTTTCCTTTCTTTTCTAAAAACAAAATTACATATGTATATATAATTTTGGTTCCAAAAGGGGCTTTTATTTCAGCCATACTTCCTGTGAGTTGTACGACTGAGTATTTTGGCCGGGGTCTGAGACTTTTTGCTTAATTACAAGAATATAATCATAATATTAGCAGAACAAAGTAATTTTAATGAGAAAAGGCTGTTAGTTATCAAGATTGAAAGTCCTGCTTCTGCTGCTGCTGATAATAATTTAATACAGTATTAATTAATACAGTAGTTTCTGTATAACTTATACCAAAGTATAAGTTCACAAGATGATTCATACTCCACATTTTAAGTTTTTGGAGTGTTGCAGTTCTCATAAAATTAGGACTTTACTCTGGTAATATTATGTCTTTAAACTCGTAATTAATATGAAAAAAATTTTGACACAAGCCTGACACAAATAATTCCGTCGTAGAGTTGACATGATTTCAAAGACCAGAATAAATAGATGCTGTAAAACACATTTGTCTAACAAGATGTCCGCCTAGGCAGCATCGACATGACTGGACTACAGAAACCCAAAGAGAGCCTTGGTGGGGAAAAAAAAAAAAAATCCAGATTTCACACAAATAAAATCGTCAAAAAAAACCTCAAAACCAGTTAATGGATAAAATCGATTCATTGCCCAGCTGTAGCAGAGGATGATGGAGATATTAGAAGACAAGCAGCGGATCTAATCCAAAACCTAAAACAATGTGTCCAGTTTAACCAGTGGCATCAAAAGCACAGCCTTCATTTTGCTGCTGCTGACGTCCAGATTCTGTCCCTCAGGGAAACGGAGGGAACCGGACGGTTTACTTTTGATCCCGATTTGCATAGAATCAGGAAATGATGATTAATAAACAAGTGGACAAAAACCAGGCCATGGAACTAGTGTTGTTTGTGTTTTCATAACGTAAAATTTTTTTTTTTAGCTGAGTCTTTCTTTCAAAAGTAACTGTTTTTTCTCAGTGTCACAGTGTTCAGACTCCCGGAGCCGTAATCATCTACTTTTTTTTTTTTTTCTGTTTTCAGAGCTAATGATTAACAGTTTAACCAGCTCATGTTTTCTGCTACCTGTGTTGACCTTGGCTTGAGACCTGCACAAACAGTCCAGCTCAAGCGTCCAGTTTCGGTCCAGAAACATCACGTCCGCTGACCAAAACTAAAACATTCTTCTTGTTTTATCACAGTCAAACTGATTGAATCCAAATATTGGTTTTTTTTTTTTTTGGTTTGTTTTTTACATTGCTCCAATCTTGACCTTATCATGATTACTGGTCACAAAGAAAACCTCACCACTACAGATGGAGAAAGAACATCAATCATTTTTGTCACAGCGCTACATTTCTAAAGTATGCCACAATTTATGATTCAGCTCATTTCTCTGTCTGCTGCTGTGCAAAAGAATCATAAGTTGCTCCATGTCATTGTTCTGAAAGCAGATGAAGCAAAGGTCCACAAATGAAAAAGGGCAATGCTCTTTGCTACTGCTATCAAAGACTGGAGATCACTGAACACCCTACAGACTCGGTTTCCCGGTTTTTCTTGCGTTTCAGTGACCCAGTTTGTAGTTCCTGTCCTGCTTTGGTGTTCTACATAACTGTAGTTCTGCTTCTGTAACCGTCTCGACTGTTTTCACCTGCTTCTTGTCAACTCGTATTTAGGGAGAATTCTTAGAATTTCTTGATTCTTTTTTTTTCCCCACAACTTTCCCTCAACAGGAAATGCTGTACAGTGAGAAGCGCCGTCTTTTTACTTCTCCGCTTTATGCCGGTTTACACAAGCAGACTATCGGTGAATTGCTGACAGTTGAGTGTCCGTGCTAATAATAATTAATATGAGGACAGATAACATAGTAAAATGACCAGCGTGTTGAAAAGCTATGGCAAATCACAACAATAGCGATGTAAATAAGTCACAATCAAATGTGTTTATTCTGCGTCTATGCACAGTTTCTTTATCATCATAATGGAGTCTAGATTCATTGTTTGTTCAATTTCTATCAACTGATTATTTTGTGTATCATCAAAACTAGACCTATCGTTTTGTTTCAGAAAGACTGGATAAGTAAAAGCGAGCGGGTCGTATTCCACTTTTAAGACAGAGTGATTTCTTTGAAAGGATATAAGGGTCTTGGGGGGGTTGGGAGTATTTCGACATGCTGGTCATTTTACTGGTACATTAAGTTGTTTGCCACCTGCCATTAAACAGACGTAGAAGAAGTGGATCCGATCACAGCAACAGGATCCACAGGAGCTAATGTGTCTCTCTATCTTTGATCTTGAATTTTCATCTCTCAATGTAAATCTGTCTATTCAAACCTACATGAAGTGCTCTGGCTTGGCTTTTGTATATATATATTTTTTTAATTCTAGTTCACTTTTGGAGGATCCGGAGTCTTGACATCATTTTTTTTTTTTTTTTTTTTTTTTAGGCACTTATTGAAACTTTTCTTTCTATTCTCTTGTTGGTTGGTTAACCACCAGCCAACAATAAAAGCTGCTTTTAGTGAGCTTGTTGTTTCAGAAAACCATCTTGGAGGCCCTTTCTGGAAATCTTCCCGGATCAACCAAGTTTTGATCATACTTAATCGATGATCAGGTTTGTTTATGAGATTTTAGCAATGGATAAAATCTCATAAACAAACCTGTTGTTTTGTCCAACCCACCCAAAGAAAATCTGCTAAAACAGATTTTTTTGGTCACTGTCTGGAACCCAAGAAGACTTTAGGTGGTCTGCAGTGTTGGGAGTTTATTTACTGTCACAACATGCTGCCACATTTTTCTGCACTGCTTGATTAGTTAGGAATTAAACACTGATCCTTTTTTTCATCAAACATTGATACGTCAAAGCTTGCATAAGCCGCAGGGACAAAGCCTTGAAACTGAAGGAAACACAAATATAAATATTTGGAGATAGAATGTCTTAAAAAAAAAATGAATAGGAGCGTTTAAGCTCGCATGCACAAACCAGTCCCAAAGAAATGCTGTCTTGTGAGAGCGGAATGAACAAACGAGGGAGAGCCAGGACCCAAAGTCACAGGACCCAAGGACATCGCCGCCAGGATCTGAGCAAAGAGCGACAAAGCCGCTATTGTTGCTACAAGAGGAACTCTGGACAGACAACCAACAAATAACTCCAGCAAGCGTTTTCATCTGCAGGAACTGAAGCTGCAGAAGCTGGGGGGGGTTTTTTGTTTTGTTTTTTTTGTTCTTCCTTGATCAAATTTAAACATCGTCTTTTGGGAGGTACAGGTTAAGATACAGGTATTACTTTTCTGCAGAGCTATGTCAAACAGAAATGTAGGCAGTGGGCCCAGATATCTGAACACATGCAGAAAAAACTTTCCCATAAACCCAAAACTTTGTCTCATTGTCACACACTAAAAAAAAAAAACCCCACAAACTTTATAGGCGTTTGCTGTCAAGCACAAATGTGTCAATGACTTCAAAAGTCACATTTTTTTGCCCATAAATTCTGAAACACATGGGGTATATTTGAGTTCAGCCTCTTAAAGCGTCACAGGATTAGCTGAACATGTTGGCCTAAATATGTTGTCATTTTCCTATTCGCTAAAAGATTTGCTGTGTCTGATACACCAAAGCTAATAATTATATCTTATTTTTTGTCTTATTTTGGAGTTTGACATTTGCTGCTCACCAGATGCTCCTCATCTGCTCCAGCTTATCTCTGTGGATGTGTAAAGTTGGCGAAAACATACCGCAGACTACTCCTGCCAGCAAAAAAAATTGTCAAACTTTGTAAAATCCCCAAAAGCCAGGAATCCGTTTCCGTCAATCTCCATAGTTCACTTTTTAACATAAAGGAGATAACCTCAGTCTCCTCAATGACTGACTTTGTGAAATAATCAGATTTGTGTTGGGAGTGATCACTCTGCAACCGTCTCTGCTCTCAACAAGCTCGATAACCGTTTACATATTTTTCACATCTCTATCACTTTTATTTTTCACGTATTGTGAATAGTCTGTTGTCTTTTAACACACAAATACACAAGCGCATTTTGTACATCTTTTTTTTTAAAAAAAACAACATCATCCTACTCCGTTGCACATCGGCGCATGCTATTTCCTATAACTGCACTGTGTTTTTATGTTATAATCCTGTCCTTACTGTACGGAAAGTTGTGCTGCGTATTATTTTTAAATAGTTTCGATACTTTTTAATCTTTGTGTGAACCTAGAACCTCAAGCTACACACTTGAATTTCCCCACTCTGGGACAATAAAGGCCATTTCTATTCTGTTCTTTTTACACCATGAAGGGGGAAACAACTCACTTTTTTTTCCATCCATTCATCTGTTCTTTTTGTGGGTTTACTACGAAAATGACAGGAAGTGCGCTATGTAGCTGTGCTTGTGGTGGGTTGGTGGTTGGGTTTGACTAATGGTCTAGAAGAGCAGGGGGGATTTTTTTTTTCTGTTGCATCTCTTGCAGCTGGAGTCAGTAAGTTGTGGCTTGGATGGCTTAAGTTGGGGGAGCAATTTAAGCCATTTTAACACTTTAAGATTGAGTAAAACATCTACTAGAACATGTTTTCAGATACGTCAACAGGGGGAGGCATCACTTTGTAAAACTCGAGAGTTATTTGTCAAAGTTGCAAAAAGCTGGTCTTTTTTGGGTCAAGTAGATAGCATCGACGTGCGAATTACTGACCGTTTTAGATTGCAGCTACTCTTTCCTGTTTAGCTCTCTGTCATCTCATTGTTCTTCAACTGTAGAAGGCCTTTGCTTTCTGAGAAAACCCACAATTTAGTCCTTCACAACAATCAGGCACTCTTGTAAGCTGCACAAGTCATAAAGTGAGAGCTTAAGTCGTTCAGATCACGGAGGATAAAATATGGTGCTGGAGTGGGTTTTAAGGGAATCACGTCAATTTTGTCCAGTCCATCGCCGTAACTGAAAAAGAAAACAGTAAGTAGTTAGAAAAGAAATGAAAGAAGAATTCATATAACTCGTTTAGAATATTAAATTGCAGATTCAGCGCTGCAAAAACACAAAACTTTACCAAGTAATTTTGGTCTAGTTTCTAGTGCAAATATCTTAGCAGGCTTAAAATGAGACAAAACTAACTTACAAGCAACTTTTCAGCAAGACACAGGAGTTTGACTTAAGTCAATGCTTATTTTGACTTGACAAAAAAGTTCTAGATCCATTGGCAGATAAATTTACTTATACGTAGAGATTTTTTCCCATGTTGCAAATGAAATAATCTACCAATAAAACTAGTACTTTTCCATCAATATTGAAGAATTACTCATTTAAAACAAGCTTATGTCTTGCTGTAAAGTTTCTTGTACGTTAGTTTTGTCTCATTTTAAGTGCACCAAAATATTTGCACTAGAAAGTAGATCAACAATACTCGGTAAGATGTAGCTGTGAGCTCCTATAAAGAAAACCTATTTTAGATTGAACCAGACCAGATTGGAGAAAGTGACACATTTTTAGTGGTTTCGAAATAAAGGAAGAGTCAGCGTATTTGAAAAGGGCCTCGGTTAACAAGGCTGACGATGAAGATAAACGACATTAGCATACTGTGTTTTTCCAGGTCAGAGTTTGAGCCGAGCTGGTGAAGAAGACCGTCACGCAGCCAAAGTTGAAAAGGCTGCAGACGAGGAGGCGTGACGAAAACAAGAATGATAAAGATCGCAAAGGAAACCACCTTCTTGGGTTGTAACCGACAGCTCTCCTGTTGTTAGGCTGACAAAAATATATATGCAAGTGAGGAGAAAACCTACAAGAGGAGAAGAAACACTGACAAGCAGTTAAAGCCCATGTTGGGCCATGGGGTACACCCTGGACATGTCCCTGGACATCTGTTTTTTTATTTATTATTATTATTATTAGGTCTTTTTTTCAGTAGCGTTTACCATCACCTCAATTCTTCTAACCACAGTACGAACCGATCTGCTACGGAAGCCAATAA
Source organism: Xiphophorus hellerii (assembly GCF_003331165.1). NCBI lineage: Eukaryota > Metazoa > Chordata > Actinopteri > Cyprinodontiformes > Poeciliidae > Xiphophorus > Xiphophorus hellerii. The sequence continues at coordinate 25,100,720 of NC_045693.1, read as the reverse complement.
AAATAGCCCCATTTTACCTTTCAACAGCTATATTTCATTTTCAGGAAATGAGCTCAATCTTTTCTAAAACACAGAACCGCGGGTGTGGTGTCTCTCTCTCCGTTCGTCCTTGGCGTCAGACATGTAAATTTTCTGTGAAATTTTTCATTTTACGTTGTCATCGCATGTTGTCACAATAATAATGTTTTGTAAACATGAGGTTATCTGGTGCAAACACACACACACACACACACACACACACACCCCTACAAAAGCAAGACTAACGGACTAAAGACACACTGAACAATAGATCAACAAGCAGCTATAGGTTACTGAGATAAGATTCAGCCATTCTAACCCATGAATATCCATTGATCTAAACCCAACCCAATGTAGCTCTGGCTCTATGGTTTGTTGTCTTAATGGGAAGTAAAACTTAACTTTTGTAGACTTTGTCCTTCTAGTATTCTACCAAGATTTACCTTGTCTTGAGCTACAATCATCTTACTATTGATTTTGGCCAATTTCTCTGCAGCATAAAAAACCCCCACTTGTTTCCTGGGGGAATTGGGTTTAAGCTCAAAAACATTTCTCTGAAAATGGCAAAAAAAAAAAAAAAAAATCTGCCAAGAACAAAAGCAAAAATATGAAGAAAGCAAAAAGTCTGAAGATCTGCTGATTAAGCCTTCTTAAAAGATAACAGGAAGCTCCGTGAAAGCGATATATGACGACTGGACAACTGAAGATTTTTGCACAGTTCGCAACTGAAATGATAAATTGTGTGGTCCTCTGTAGATCTCTGGCTTTGGTTGACTTGAACTGTTGCGTTTTCTCCTCCTTAAGCCTCAAGAAAACTTGCTTTTGAATTTTTTATGCTCTTCCACAGCAGTGTCTGGCTCTTTTCCCTTGAACTAATGGATTTATTATCCTATTAGCAAACAGACGGATATGAACGCAATCCCTTAAGATAGAGGAAGAAGACATCCTGTGTCAGTTCCTGAGAACGGCAAGGCCTGAACTTATTCTGAGCAACTGTGACAGCATAAATCAGATGGAAACTTATTGTTTCAACCCATCACTGAAGCGAAGTCTAGTTTGCTGATAAAACATGTCCTGTGGGATCATTAGGCCGTTGAAGTGAAATAAAGAGTTATACCACACTCACTTTCATGTTGCCGTAACTCATCTGGTGTAGTTTCCTCTTTCTGAGTCGATGTGGATATGTTACTGGAAGCTGTGGGTGTGTGGCAACGTTTGTTCCTGCCTTTGCCTAAGCAAGTGCTAGAGAACAGCCGTGGCTGGTATAAGATGCTTACCACGAGCATCTTGACATCCAGTATTCACAATGGGAATGGTGAAAACTGTCTTGATGATGTGCAATGTTAGTTTTTCCAACACACACAGCCAATGGCGTTTCTGATATAAGTGGCATGGGCAACCGCCCAGGGCGGCATTTTGGAGTGGGGCGGCATGAGCGCTTCCCCCGCGCCTTCTTTCCTTTACCACGGTTGTCAAATCAGGTTAGTGGTCAGCCAAACACTCAGAAATGTTCCCTCAAAAAGTGGTTAAACTGTGGGGGCGTTAGAGAAAGAATCATAATGTGATTTATAAACAGATTTCTACACTAAAAAGAGCCTGTTTCACTCCGTCAGCAGCGTAGTGCAGGCTCAGAACACAAGTAGTTGGATTTCATTTAGGGGTAGGGATTATTATTCTGCCACAAAACCTAGTAAAAATAAGCTGAAGATGCTAAAAAACAAAAAAAACAAATGCATTGCAAGCAATACTATAAGTTTTCATTCCTCTGTTTCGTGACTTAATTTATGGGACGATTAAACCCCATCCAGGAGCAGCTAGGCAGCAGCAGCTTCTCTGAGTGCCGCTTTTTGCTTTGAGGACACCCTTGAGCGATCGCACACACCGACATTGACGGCTCCAGGGCCACCTGATACCCCGCCTGGGACAAACGAAGCCGACACCTGAGTTCTGGCCGTCTTTGGGGCTCTTCACACCTGCAGCTGAGGTCAACTTACAACCATTGACCCGGACAGGCATCCTCCTCTCTGTTCTCGTTATGCTGTTGTGAAACCAAAACCAAGAGAATCGAAATTGCAAATGGTGAATTTGTTAACGTCTCATTCTTTTCTTTTGACCATCTCTCATGTCTTCATCTTGCTTTTTCGTGTAATCTCACTGGTATTTTATTTACCCTGGTTTTTCTTCCACTTCTACCACTCTTTTTGTTGCTTTCTGACTTATATTCAAACTGCAGGGCCATGACCAAATGGCATTTTACTCACAATGTCAATTTCCCTTGGAATGCGCTCCGGGTGTGTGACCCGGAGTATTTCACCTTTCCTTCTTTATGAAACACCTACATGAACTTTTAGCCAAACAGTAGCCTCACCAAGACAATAATCTTATCTTAAAGTCCTAAATGTGATAGGAGGACTTCCAGTAAAGCCATTGAGAGTGAGCTTGTGCATTATAATGAAACTCAATGTGAACCAAAAGAGGAGGGGGGGGTTCATTGTTTCAGTTTGTAGACTTGGGTTAGGCATCTTGTTAGAAAGATGAAAAGCTTGAGGTATTCTACCCACCAGATCGTTGAAGTCTCTGCCCTGTCATTAGCAACAAACGGCCAGAGGTCTGGCCTCCTGCTGTTTTAAAATCCCATGACGCTCACTGGAAAACGCGCACAAGAATACATCTCTGCAGCGCATTGACTCAAAATACTCCACATTTTATGGTAGTCTTTCTTCTTTGTAAAAAGCAAAGGCTCTGGATGGATTAAATGGCAATAAATATGGATGAATCTACTGCGTTTACACTTTTGGAGACATGGCCCAGAAGCAGGTCAATGATTTACAGTAAATCTACAACACAGGGGGAAATCAGCTTTATACTACCAACGCCTGTGATGACCCAAGTCTAAGTAATCCTTTAGATAACGGATCTTTTCACAGATACAACTAAAAGGGAAACTGCGGGCATAAACATAAATTAAATCGGTTATTTTAATTACTTTATGTCCCGCATGAACTGGTGATAGTTTTAAACCCAAATCTAAGCTTTGAGACCCACTGCCAAAACGTTTTACTCACAAAGTGCGTTTTTATCACCTGATGAGTCTTCGTACACAAGACTGTGTTTGTTTTGGATTAGATTTCTATAACTACACTTCCAAAAGTTCAAAAGTTAGCTTGTCGAATGCTGACTGAAAGCAGTTTTATTGCTGGATTTTCCTAACAATATATTTTGAGATACAATTAGTCTTTACAGATCTCCAGATCATCTTTGTCTTTACTTTGTAAACCTGGGCACCTAAATGATGCCCAAATGATTTTGATGATCATTTAGGTATCATGATTTTGATACCTAAATGTATCAAAAGTGAAAAACAAAACAAAACCAAAAAAAAAAAAGGAATCTCTATTTCTAAATATAGAGCTGTGTGTGTGTGTGTTTTCTTTTTTCTTTTGGTGCCTGACTGCATTGGCTTGTTCTGAGACGTTCGCTGAAGTGATTGTATGGGTGTGCAGGTGTAAATAAGAAAATATCTTGACATGTTGATTTTGAATATTCCGTTTCCTTTTTGTCATTTTGACCTCTTAAACCCTTTGCATTGAATATAATGAAAGAAATGTGGCACACAAGAAGTTTTTAATTGATTGATAACTGCTTACCAAGGTTAAACTCCAGTTCTGTGGTTACTGCTTCACCGTAAATACATCTCTTTATTATATCACACATCTATTTCCTGTTTTTCCTCCATCGGAGTCTGAGATCGCACCTGATGTCCTGAACTGCAAACATAAAGGGTTTTCCATTGGTGCCATTATTGTCCTGGATACAAGTTTGACCCCAAGCCGGTCGGAGCAGTTTTGGACTGCTTTGCCGGAGGCATTTACGGCTTGTGCTCGTGTTGAAGATCCTGTAAACAAGCAGACGTTCTGAGCGGTGAAAGACGGTTGGGGATGTGGAGGTCACTGGAGAAACCGCCCCACCTCAGCAAGTCTTGCAGTGCATTTCAGAACGATAACACACCTAAAGGATAGTGGATGCGAGGTTGTGAAATAAATTTGACCCTTTACCTCATGGCCTGATCTTTGCTGTTTTTTGATGATTTTGATGTTTTTTGCATTTCTTGATTGAATCTCTAGAAATGCTTTCTAAACTGTTTTTTATGCTTTTTAGCTACTGTAGCATTTTAACATTATCTTCTGTTTGATAGAGAAGGTGATGTAGCCCCACAGCTGCTGCCAGTACTCCTCCCTGTTCCACCTTACGCACTTTGGAGAAGAGTTTCAGACCCATCAACCTGGACGTTCAGAAGGTTTCATTGATATCCAACTCGTAAGTCAAAATTCATCTCTGAATCACGCTCCAATTGTTTGCTGTTTAAATAAGGGCATCACATTCGATAGTGAGGTTTTGCGTTAAACTAGAATCAGTCGAGAATGAGTTTTCGAGAATGTAGAGCTTTACCTTTAAATTCACTGACGGCCGGCTTTTTTCTGTCTTCTCTCTCCATCAGGTTGGGACAAACCTGGTGGCGCATCTACAACATGCGACAACATAGAACCCGTTTGTCCTCATGCTGGCAGACAGGCAAAAATGCTAAAGTGTTGGTAAAAAATACTCCTTGTTTAAAGGCTGAAATTTTTACTTGTAGTTTGCTCTAAAACAGACTTTTTACATAAAATGTTTTCTTAATGTGTAGTAACAGATACTTCTGGGGTTGTAGCCAAATAATGTCTTGAAGTGATTTAAGGATTAAAAAAAAAAAAGTATTGCTTATATTTTTTGTAGCTTTTGTTAAATGAATTCTGTTGGCTCTATGTATGTATCACATGGAAATAAAAGAAGCTTTAAATTCAGATTGTTTTTAATCCTATTTTATAGGCTGAAATTTAAAATAAATCATTTTTTGTTTTGCTTTGGTTTGGGTTTTTTGCCCAAATATATTAGTATAATAAACCTTGTGTTGGGTTATGAGTTTCAACCCAATTTTTGGTCAATTTAACGGTTAACCCAACCCGGCCCTTAAGCAGATCAGTTCAAGTGAGTTGGTATCTTGCAGAAAGATGGCAGGAGGGATCCGATCAATAGAGAGAGAGTAATGTGGGAACTACTTCTGTCTGTCATGAGGAGGAAAAAGCTAAACAGGAATGCAAAGCACTAGACTATTGTCTGTCTGCTTTCCGTCCTTCACCTGTGGTCAGATTTATGAATCATAATATATAAAAACAACAAGATCCCAGACACAAAATGCAAAGGGATTTTCTCCATAGTGTGACTGGATTTATCCTGAGAAATAAGATCACACAGCTCATTGGAGACACTTTCAAGAGTTTGTGTTTGGCATATTTATTCTTCAGGACATGTCGTCAGGACATAGCTACTTAGCTTACACACTTTCGGTTTCCTGGTGACTCTTAAAAGAATGTAAGAAGAGAAGTCATGGCTTAAAAATAGATTTCAAATACCTCATGAATCTAATAGGCTACTGAAATAAGCAGCGAGTCCCACTTACTCTGAAGCTCGTGATTATACAAAAAGGTGTTTCCAGAATTTGAGGTTATTGTTTGAAAATTATTTTTGACCTATTTAGAACACTTCCGGTCATTCATGTCAGCTCCTTAGCGACAGGTATGCTTTCACCGTGGGCCACCCAAACTCCACTGTGGTCATCAGTTGACTTTGAGTGGCTACACCTGGCCAACAGGATTAAGTTTCAGCTGCTTCCGGAAGCTATATCTCGCGCGCGCGCATGTGCATGTGCTCCTCCCAGTCGTGCGCGCGAGCGAGCGCGAGCGGCAGTCTCCTTTGAAGCGACTGAAAGTTGGTCTGCAGACTTTGTTCAGCCGTTACCGAGGGGACCGGGGAGACACCGAACAGGGCAACAGACGACAGCGGAGAGACTTATGGATTAATTTTACCCACCCCGCCATTTTTAGAAGACTTTCTGTAGATAAACAACGGCGGAAACCTGGTGAGTTAACCCGCATTGGTCGAGTTTTGCTCTTCTGAGCGCTGGGGATTACTTCATAACGAGTCGCTGACAGTAGTCAGCCAACCTGTTCTTCACAGTTCAGCCTTTAAAGAGGGCTACCGTAAGCAGAAGTTACTAAACCTATAAGCAAGATTAATGGTTACACGTCAACTCTGTTTTGATATATTACAGCAACTTGGCGAAAGAAGGAAACTTGGAACACTCGGATAAGATGAAAATTGAAGTCACATTGTGAAAACATCTGACTTGGTTTCTAACGTGGTGTAAAACTGGATCCAATTCTCTTTTGCCGCATTTCAAAGATTGAACAAAAAAACTTTGTCATCTAACTCGACTTTTTATTTATTTATTTATTTTTACAAATCCTAGAATTGAAGTTCCTATAATTTCACGAGTCATTTTGCGAGGTTTCTGTTCAGGGACGTGTGTGTCATCTCTATGGTGACCCTGCTGAGACAGAAATATAGTCACTCTTGGCGAGCATCTCGAGTCTTTGCCTTAGTATCTGTTTGGCACGAAATGAAGCCAGTTACCGAAGTTATCCGGTTATTGAGTAACAACACACAGTGAAGACTGGGCATATAGAGCAACAAGCAAACGGAATGTTGACAAAAAGACAATTTTTTTTGTGGTTTTTCTGTAAGAAACCTTTGATGGATAGTTCGTAGATTTTGTGAATCCTTTTACATGTTACTTGACATCGTGAACTCTTACACTACTCCCAAATGTGTAAAAGTGTAGCTGCTGTGCATCAGTTGTTACTTTTGTTAAAATTAGCTTAGTGGAAAACAAAACTATTTTCTGTCAGCTCTTGGTCGTCACCCTTCTATGAAATCTCATTTATAGTACAAGTAATCATGTAATGTTTTTTTGTACCTGGGTCTAAAAGCATTTGCCATAATGCTTTGAAGCAACTTCCACCTGGTTTGGTGTTTCCAGGGTGCTGGTCTTTTTGTTGCTGCATCATTTTATTTTTTTTTACTAAGTCTTTATATAGTTTTGTACCACTATTTTGTTTTAGCAAAGAAATACGCAGTCAGTACCAGGATGTTGTGTATGAAAGGATTTGTTTGTTGTCGTAAAATGGGAGTAGTAGGGGACAAAATTAGCATTTAAAAATGCTAAAGGGAAGAGTCTGTCCAGAGCAAGACATTTCCATTTCGTGGGTACATTTTTGCACAACTGCACTGTGGCACACTTGCTGTACATATATTTACATATACATATCTGCATTTTTTGAATCTTTGCAAGGACTGCTCTTAAGTTGCTCTTTGTATTAACAGCATTTTATATTTTTACAATTTATAGCATTTTATATTTTATTTTTTAATTTTTTATTTTATCTACAACTACTACTCAGTGGTAGTTGTTATTGTGTCTTGTCTCTATGCTGTAACTGTGAAGTAATTTCCCTGCTGGGATGAATAAAGTACTTCTATTCTATTTTGTTTTGTGAATCATCCAGATGCTAAAATTTAACTTTCTTTACTTGTTTGTTAACCTGGAGCTGGTCAAAACTTTAAAAAAAAAAAAAAAAAGTCTTATTAAAGGATTGGACTAACTGTTTGTGACGGATTTGGAGAAAGTAGAAATATGAGTATGTGAGATTAAATTTATTACTGGAAGTATTAGTTTCTGAAAGCATATGTTCTTTGCTTTGGTCATCTTTTAACGTTGGCCCTGAACTGGAACCTGTACACTGATGGGACCTTGAGAAAGGTCTTTTCAGAAATGCTCTTTCTAATACAGTTCACACTCAAGTACTTTATATTTTAGTTTAGAGTGAAGAACAGTCTGACTTATGAAGCATTTTGTCAGCTGGAATAATATTTTACTATTCAACCTAATGTTTTATGTCAAATAATACTTGGCGTCAGGCCAAATGCCAGCTTTTTTGCTGTGCATAGTTTGGATTACTTCTGTAGAAAATAAAATCCTTATCTAACTTGTAGTGGGTTTCCAGCTGAGGTGTAAAGTGTTTTAACTAAATGCCACCGCTAACATAAGGCTGTCCTTTTCTCTATCTTTATTTTTTTTTTAGATGTATAATTTCTCTTCTAATTTTAAGGTCATTAATTTCAGTCCTTCTTAAATGGGGAGTCTTGGTGATACCCATGGGTGCTGCCAATTATATTGAAATCTCATTAGGTCTGTACTATATTCACTTTCTCATTAACACAGATGCCTATACTTTCCTGTTTATGCAAACTGCAGCATAATGTTTTTACTACTAGTTAGTAAATTGCAATATATTTTCTCAAGCAATATGCATAGAAATGAATTATTATTTTAATCATAACTGTCTTCTGTTTTTTTATTTTATTTTTGTAACCATGATATGAAATTTTGATTCAGTTTTACAAAAGAAACATTAGCACAAATATCAAAGGAGGGTCAATTATTAATAATGCTGACTGAGCTGTGCTTGACTTTGGTGCTTCAGATGCAAATTAACTGCAGGGCAGTTTATCAATAGAGATGGTCCACATGTATTTTTGATTGTCCCGTAGAGCAGTGTATCAAATTGCCATCAAAATATCAGTATGCAATATTATAGCAAAAGGACTTCTTGGGTGTTATATTTGATGGCTTGTTATAATTTTTTTTTTTTCCATACTCTTGACAATTTATTCGTAGCTGCATTTCCATTAAAGATGTGTGCAAAACCTTGTCGATATTCCGCTAATGTAAAAAAAATATATATATAAATAAACCCACAATTTTTCAATTGCCATTAAATAAGAAACAGAATTAAAAATCACATGGGAATAAGTTTGTTCATATGATGACATTAAAAAACATGCTGCGTCATCGTCTTACCACTTCCTGTCGTCGTCTTTGTTGTTTCTGCCAGTAGGGACATCTGGTTGTTGATCACCTGACTCATGTGATGGACATAAAAGTGCTTCCATTGCAGTTTTGTGAACTATGCTAGTTTCGATACAGTCATCCTAGGGGGGAAAATTCCCTAGTTTCCCTTAGGCAAATCTATTTTCATAATTCAAATTTCTGCTATTTTACAGTCAACAGAAACGCAGATACAGATGCTAACTTATGATACAGATGCTAAATTATGATCACTGCAAATTCACTTTAATGGCATCAAGTTGCCAAATCAAATTCATGCTTCATTTTTACAACTGAAGACAACATGTACTTGATTGTGCTACAAAATGACACAACGTGCTTTGAAAACAAATAATATCACCCCATTAATGTGAAACCAAGGTAAATGTATCTTGGCATTCAATAACGATGTTGGTGTTTGATCAGGAAACAAATATCTTTTTGCCTATAAAAAAACGTGACTTGTTCATATGATGTGCTGCATCATCCTGAATGAGCATGTGTCTTTTTTTTTGGCTAAAACATGCAGGATTTGACTGTTGTATTGTTCTGTTTGGGGAACTGAATGTATCGTAACACACCCCTCTGTAGGGATGTTCCTGTAATTCAATGTTGACACCACCCAGAATGCTTGCAAAGAAATTTTTTTAAGTTTTACATAACTCTCTGTCCTCTGTACTGGAGATAAAGTCTGAGGAACTTCGTGTGGATACATGGTTTACATACATTGCCGAAAGAGCAGTAAAATATGTATAGAATCTGACCAATATATGGTTGTGGCATAATTGTAGCCATGTCTAGGCTCTTCCTCAGTCTGTTTCAGACTTCCTGTTCTCAGTTCCTGAGGATGTGCATGGTCCTTTCAACCAATAATAGCTCACAATGGCAATAATCTTACAAGGCCCAACAGAGACATTGATTCTAAAGTAAATGGACAGCAAGCTACAGCAAAGAAACATCAAATATTTACTGGAAGTGACCATCATGATGCTTGTTACAACAGTGTTTTACAACTCGATACACCTTTAGTGTAAAAAGCATCCAAGCAGCTGTTACCGTTCTGCTGTTCTGCTCGACTTAAAGCATCATTTGACTCCATGTCTTGGTTTCTGGTTTCACACAGACGTTTGATTTGCTCTGTGCTTTTCATTCTTATTAACAGGTTCTAAAACAGTCAGGCTGCAAAATAGCAGCTGTCTTTTCCTTTTTTTGTAATAAGGCAGCATCTTTGCAATCACTACAGTGATGTTGAAGTGTTTGCCCCCTTACAGTATTTTGTTTTTGCTTTTTTTGTCACTCTGAAATAGGCCTGTAACAATTCAAATCCCGTCGCTGACATGTACATTAAAGCAATAAATGTTTGGGCAAGGTGAGAGTTCATTGATTAAATTGACTGACGATAATATATAAACTAAAAGCTGGAGTATAGACATTTTTTATAAGCGTATTTGTGAGCCTGCCTCTTTATTATTACATTGAATATTATTTCAGATTTTTGTAAAACTTTTCTTCAGATTAACTTAGAAAGTGAGCTACTATGTTACAAGTTAATTTTCTAAGCTACAGAAAAGTTATTAGGGATGCTCTAATGGGGAAAAATTGGACTGAAGCTAATATCCGATAGTGAAACTGCTGTTATGCTAGATTTACCAATATTTTATCTTATACATTTTTTTTATCAGTTTACTCGATTAATCTATAGAATACTCGATTACTAATATATTTGTTTACAACAGCCCTACTCTGAAGTGTTTCAGATAATCAAACACGAATATTGTAAAAAAAACAAAACAAAAACATAACCATAACCAGAGTAACTGCAAAAACAGTTTTTTTTAATATCATGAATAAAAATACAGAATTTGCGGTCTATCAGAAAACCCTGCAGGAGAAAGTTCAACCATCAGTACAGGACAGTGTACACAGTCACACTTTCAATAAGCAGGAGGAAAAATACTCTAAAGCGCAGTAATAAGGACACATCTGAATGACTGAAACACAGTCTTGGAGTGGCTATGCCAAAGTCTGGACTTGAATCCAACTCGGATACCGTACAAAGTTTGACCATAAACGTGCCATTCAAACTCAGAAATCCTCCAACATGGCTGAGAGTGGGCAAAATGCCTTAAGACTTGAGTTATCACAAACCTTTGAGGTCAGTCATTGTTGTTGACACACCACACCATTAGGTTTCAGCTATTAAAAGTTTATTTCAATAGAACTAGTTTGATGTGAAATGTTTATTCAGTTTCCAATTTTAGAAAAATCAAGCTCACACCTCTGTAATGTGTTGCTGTTTTTCTTTTTCCGTTTGTGTTTATCTATTTAAACCTCAGTTAGTTGATTTTGACTAATTGTGCTCGAGTTAACTCAGTCTTATTTGTAAAACGATGACTTGTGTTGACATGCCTGGTTTACCGCGCTCTGTTTTAGGGTTAAATTGCGTTGAGGGCAAGTAAATGAGTCGCAGCAAAGGGAGAGGCGACCTTTAGAGTGGGGAGTCAGTCACAAGTATTTGTTGATAATGAGAAATTCCTTTCTATTTTAGGGTGATGTGCCATCATTGATGACTGCATGTTTCTTTCATCACTATTTTGTAGTGTTGGTCGCCTTAATTTATTCCTCCCTCACCTAATTAGAACATCCTGTTACTTTGAAACAAATATAAAGAAGTCAAATAGTTTCTAATCTAAACAGCTGTTCCTGTGTTTTGTGGCTTCCTGTCAAATAAAGACAAAGTGAATAAACATAGTAATAAATCCCGCTTGTCTGATGAAAGCTAAAGCAGACATTTAGTTTTTTGTGATTACTGTTGTTTTACGTTAGATGTTTGTTGGCCAGACTGTATCAGAATTATGCCCTCTTCACTTGCAGCCTTCAGGCTATTTATGGAGCTCTTGACTTTGCACCATGTCACTATTATTCACTAAAACTAAAACTCTATCCTCCTCTGACCACTCCCGCTCCCACGTAACGCTCAAAATACCTCTCACAGTCTCAATTAGGCATTTACATCATGCTTTTGTATGAGGTAAGGCAGGACTCGTGGTTTAAATAAATTAAAATTACTCTCGAGCAAATTCTCTCAGCTTTAGTTCCTTCTAATTGTGACTGGGATTATCTAATATTTTTGACTTAAACAAAGAAATGTAGCCACTCAGTTTTTTTTTTTTTATGAAACCAATTATAGCTTCTTTTTGTATATAATTTTTAGACCTCTTTTGGATATGCAAAGTTATCAGCAGTGCTTCAAATTTTGCATTTTTTTCATATTTTGGTGACAATTGTTTTTTTTTTTTTTTGTTTTGTTTTATTTCCCTCATGGTATTGGAGGATGTCAGTCTAAAGTTCAGTGGGTAATTTTAGAAGTCGACCATTTGAAGTAAATCAGTGAAATAAAAATAGATGCTCCTTAGATGAGTGATTTATAAAAACAAATGGAGAGGGAGAGAGAAAATCTGCCTATATATAAAGCTCAGGATGCCAACACGATAAGCAAAAGCTCTTTGTTTTCTGCTTTGTTTTCGGTCGTATACAAATGAAGACACTTTGCTTACTTTTGCATGTTGTAACTTTAAAGTCGGGTGTCTGTCCGTGGGCCATTTGCTTTTCTCTACGCAACTTTGTTGTATGCACAATGTTGGGAAGCATTTTATGATCTTAGTTGTTAGAAAACCAAAACAGATAGTGGCCATTATCAATCAGCTGCTACTAGATATCCTCAAGCAGATACACTAGCTTTTAAAAAGTTTAGACTTCTTTTTAATCGACATTAACGTGCACCGATTTATTGGAGCTGATTTTCCTAATTTTGGGTGATTGGTGATCGGCTGATACTTACATGTGAAGCTGATTTTTACCCTCCGCTCTTATTTACCTCAGCAAAGGTCTAAATATCAACCACTGTACTTTTCTGCTCTCCTGTGAGAGATGTGACTGTTGTTAACTGCAATAGTTAACTATTTGACAACTTTCATGCTACATTTAGCGACATTTCAGACAAAAAATTGGTATGAGCTAAAGTTTAGTATCGGCAGGTCAGGCTTTATAAAGGTCAGTGTTAGGTGATTGGCCAGAAAACTGCACCCCTAATTGACATGGTTTTCAACGTTTAAAGTTAACTTACTTTCCATTTTTGCAGTCTTGTTCTTGTCAAATGAAAACAACTATTATTTGCTTGTGTTGCATACTTACACTTGAATTTGCTTATTTGCTAACAGCTTGAAAGAAATTTGCAAAACAATTTTAATAGAGATCCAGCTACTAATCTCTGCTGTAAGGTACCTGGAGACAGTGGCACACAACACAGGGGAGAAACACAAAGTTAACTACAAACTTTGTAGTTAACTTGTGGTTCCCAGTTGGAGCTTGTTGGATATGGAGAAGATCTGCAGAGGCAGAGTTGAATATTAAACCAAAAAGCTTTAACAATTTGAAATGTTTGTCCTCATGGTCAACAATTTCTCAAAAATATCAATGCAGTTGAAGTTGCGTAACTCTTTGGTTCATGTGGCTGGTTAGGCATGCTTTATCTGCACTCTGCAAAAGCTTGTTGAACTTGTTCCAGCGAAGTGCACAGGCCTCAGAACTAGTGATGCCTTATCTGCACCCCTCATCCAACGGTTGGCACTATGAGCTTGTTTGCTTTTGATTTTCTGTTTGTTTCCTTCACCTCGGTCTCTTAAAGATGCTTTATTGCTGTGATGCTAACAGGGACCCACGATAACCAAAAACATGGCAAACAGATCTCAAATAACATTCTCTAGTGAAGGCAAACATGTACTACCTGCTGTTGGCATGAAATAATGCACACCAGCAACATGCAGCATTTCCCCCGGAAAACTAGGGCACTGGTTGTTACAAAATTAAGTTTTGCAACTTAACTTTGGTTAAGCTACGAAAATTCAAAGGTGCATGAGGAGGAATCTAATTTCAGAGTAATAGCGTTTGAGACCAGCAAACTAGTGTTGGGCGGCGCAATTAGTGCGCATCCCTTCCCGCCCAGTTTAATGCATCAACTATAAACCTAGCTTAGTCTGTCTTTACTACCAATGTTCCTGGTTTCTAAAAAAAAAAAAACCCTACAGAAAGCAAACAAAGCTTAGCCTGGAGGGGATGGGGAGGAGAGCAAATAAAGCCCGGTCATGTAAGCCTGAGCAATGAAATATTTGAATCAAAGTCGGTGCTACTGTTCATTTTTCCATTTCAATCTTTTGACCTCAGACTAAAATTTAAAAGATTTTTTTTGTATCAGATTAAAAAAAGAAATAACTTCTTTTATCTTTTTTATTTTTTTATTTCTGGTTATCTATAGAAAATGGAAGGAGAGAATGAATCACGGATTACCTACCTACTTAAAATACCTTATTTTTCTTTTGCTGTCACAAATATGATAACCTACATTAAATTGAACTGTATGTAATCGAGTATGGAGCTGTATTTATTATTAGATTAAATTTACCTTTTTTGTAAAGTGCATAGAATACATTTAGTGTGAATAAGCGTTATGCGAACTTCATTGTGTTCATAGCTGCATCTCTGTGTTTAGGTTTTGTTCTGTGGACATGCTTTAGAGAAAACGTCAAAGTTTGATCTAAAGATCCAAAATTGTTTGCATAAACATACTAAAATCGCTGCAGAGATCTGCATGTATTAACTTGTCTAAAGAAGTGAAACTCAGAAACAGCTCTACCCTTCAGTGAAAAATATGACTCTATAAACAACTGAAAATTAATGGGAACGTTTATTAGACCTGAAAAGTCTGCTCTCTGTTTTGAGAAGAGCACCTGAGACACTGTTTCTATTAAATGCAGCAATCAATCTTTTCACTCCAATAACACGCTGTACAACATTACGAGTCGTGTCTGTTTCAGATTATGGATCGGCTGCATAATGTAAGATTTTGATAGGTTTTCATCTTCCTGCTGCCTGCATGTGCTGGCGAGCCGTCGGGATGTTTACCCACATATGGAGAGGATTCTGCAGTATATTGATCTAATTTTGCAGAAATCTGATTTTCAACAATTAAGATGGAAGATTAGAGCAGCGTCTCCACCCAGAGAGAACATCCTGGATAGAGCTGATCATGTTAAATGGAAATGATCAATGGCTATCTAATGCACCCTCCAGCTTGGGATGGTCAAATGGTCAATGCCCACTAAACCTGTCACAGTTAGCAATAAATCGATAAAAAAAAAAGAATCTATGACGAATCAAAACGAGCTTGATAATTTCCATTTGCATGATTGTTTTGTTTGTGTCTCTCTCTCTACCACCACGTCTTCAGACTGGTGGATTGATCTCAATTAGCCCCTTTCTCAAGGACAATTTTCTTTACAGACTTCATAATTAATGTATTTCTTGATTTGATTGTTTTGTTTGTTTACTTTGGATATTTAAAAAATGTCTTGCAGTTCCAATGTTAAATGTTCCTGAGAATTGATAGTTTATTGATCTTTGAGAGGGTGTACTTGCATTATGGAAAAATGGTTTCAAAGCATTATCGTTTATCGCAATAACGTCTGGGACAATTTATCTTCCAGCAAAATGTATTGTGACAGGCCTAAGGCCTGCTTACAAAGTCTATACTAACATACATTAAGGCTGAACTTAAAATGCAATCACTGACTTATAGTTTCATTAAAGAAGCTTTAAACAAGGGGGTGTCCAAAAGCACTTCTTTTGCCTTCATTTGAAAACATTTAGCCAAATATCAATATAGCAGTTAAAATCAGATTTGGTTCTGCCAAGGTGGACTTTAAAGTGTAAGTCAATGATTAAATGTGGTCCTAGTTACCATGTCAATCGAAGGAAACGAGAAAGCTTGGAAAAGATGATCACCTTGTGTTGCATATAACATTTTTGTAAGTGGAGTTTAATCTAGAAGTTGTAGGTTTGTCCTAATTTATTTAATTCAATCTTGAATTGTAGGTTGGGGAGCCACACAAAATCAGTCCAGGGGCCACAAAAGGCCCTCGGGCTCCACTTTGAACACCTTCGCTCTAAAGATTAGTACTGATAAACCGTATCTTATTTTAATTCTGTCTGGAGACTTTGTTAAAACATGTATGAATAGGATAAATGCCAAATAAGGTAGTTTTCAAAAATAATTTTATTTTGTTTGTGTTTTTGTTTTTAGGTTTAGTCCCCCTCATCTGGTCCTTCCCAACCTTCCTACCCTTTTCCCCCCATTGGCTCTTGTTCCCAGAGGGTGGAGATAAGCATGGGGTAAGACAGCTGAGACTAAACGCCAAGACAACGCCAGCTGAAGAGGCACACTCACCTGCACTGGTAAGATCACTCGCTGTGTATGTTAATGCATCTCTTTGACAGAACAGGTGTTTCCTAAAGTTAATTTAAATCTGAACATTAATGCCAGGAGGGGATTATTTACTGATAAAAGGGAAGCTCGGGTGTTTGCTCAGTGATACTCAAAGACAAACAAGTCTTCAACCTGCCATTGTTCCCCGGTGCTCCACACCCACACATACAGGTGTGATGCCTCGTCTCTCTAAAGCTGCTGTCTGCATTCAAACTGATCGTAGCATGAAGTGATTCGTTGGTGACACGTCTATAAAACGACCACAAACTAACCAAGTACCTTGTTGTAGCATGTAAGCTAGTGTATTAGTATTTTATTATCACCTGGTTTTTTTTTGTTTGTTGTTTTTTTTTTTTTTAAACCTGTGGCATAAAAGGCAAACAATGAGGGGATTTTTTTAGTTGATTTTTACACCATCAATGGTTATCAATGGAAATAATTGTAACAATTGATTGCTTGACTTGTTCACTTTTCTTTTAGGTCTTATAAACCTGCTTAACTGCTTAACCAGCTGAAGCAGACAACCTGTCCAGGAAGGTTGAACTTTAAATAAAGTTAAATTATTAGTCATGTAATTGACTAATATTTCTGCAGAATTTGTAATTGTTTAAAGAATTAAAGCCTAAACAGGAGAGCGTTATACAAATGCAGGCCACCATTTAAAAGGTAGAATATTGTCACCTTTTCTCTTCAGTTTGCATCTGTCTGTTCTTTCTGTCTCTCTAAATGATTGCCAGACTGGTTGTTCTGGCCAATGACAGGCTTGTTAATCGTTTAATATGCTGATGATTCAGTCATTCTACTGCACTACAATGCTGCTCTCCAGCTTTGTAGAGCATGACTAATACAGGGTTTACTTTACTGCTTTAGGAAACATTGGAACAACAATTTTGTTTTTTTTATGATGACTTCTTTGACTACAGAGATGTTTACATGTGGTGCTTTTTCTATGCACTTTTAAATAATAGGAACCAACTAGGGATTCAGTTAATGATTATTTTAGCAATTGATTAATCGATTATTCTGACGATTATTTGGATACAAAAAAACTGACACATTCTCCATATTTTTCATTGAACCACTTTAGCCTCCTTTACACAATATTAGAAATATATTGAAAGATGCAAATAAACAATTACATTCCCTTTTTAAATCAGAATAAGACACGTTTTTGCCTAAAATACATCAATTTTTCACTGTCTGCTTGACCATTTTTTCTGAAATTAACTCAAATAAAAATGGACAAGGAGAGCAGTGACAAACATCTGTACTATGTTCATTGCAGAATTTCGTAATATAGGTTTAAACTGCAACAGTAATGAAGTGTGAAATTTAAAAGTATATTTGTACTTTGAGTAAGAGCTCATATTTGTCACTCTATTTTTATGTGTGTGCAACTTCTAGCTTGTTGTTTTGATGTCAACTTTCTCATGTTGGTAATCCAGCAGCCCTGCTTTTATTAACAAGCCAGCCTCCTCTCCCACTCATTTCCCCGAAGTCCTTGTGTCTGTGTGGGATGCACTCGACAGGAAAGGATAATTATCCAGAAGGAAAAGACAGGAAAATGAGTCACCAGAAGAGCGCTTGTTTATGCTTGTCTCTGTCGGTAATCTGATGCCGATTAAACCCTTGTTGTACAAATTTTTCCAGTCATGTTTGAGTGAAAATCAAGGGGAGAAGTGTCATGCAGAAAGATGGGTTGGCTGAGGCACGGAGAGGAGAATGGAGAGAAAGCAGTGCACAGTTGTTGCTAGGAATCTGAGAGTGAAACATAATACACAGGCAGGAAGTAGTCAGGCAGTGGGCCAGAAGATGGTGAACCCACTGGTACATTTTAATTGGTCTAACTCTCTATTTAGCCGATACTAATCTTTTTAATATTATTAAACTAGAGAGCAGTATCATTATGTGTATTTAAGATTACTGTATATTAAATGTGGCCCAATTTTAGTTTAGCCAGTTTGAAAGATTTGGTTGCTATTGTCGTGTTATTACAAAGAGTGCGCTGAGTCAAACTGTATCATCGTTATTAGTTTATTCAGGATCACCAAACTTCCAGTATGGGCTTCATTATAACAATCAGTGTCACCTGGACTACCCGAGCCTGACGCTCTTTTATGATGTCATCACAGGTGGCCATTTGTAGTTTTTAACCATGCGTAACATTAACACCACAGCTATTGGTAGATTTCCTTCAGTTTCTGAAAGTTTTCCAATCTAATACCTTTTCTTCCAACCATATTGAAATATTTGCAGTTTTTCTTTCAGTCTGAAACATGTTGAAGTTCCCATTGTCATGTTCATAACGACATTTTAAAAATTCTGTAGTAGGGCTAAAATGATTATTTCAATTATCGATACATCACAGTTAATCTGATTAATCATCTAATTTAGTAATCGATTAACCGTCAACAAATTTATTGATGGATTAATTCATTGGAGCATACAGACTCAAAAATGTCATTTGCTGTAAGAACATAGTCAGAATGTTAATGAAGCCAAAACTGTACAAAACATATCTGTTGTGTTTATATGTTTGTGTTTACAGATGAACATTTGTTAGTATGTTCATCTGGTTCAAATTTACT
Organism: Xiphophorus hellerii; assembly: GCF_003331165.1. Taxonomy (NCBI): domain Eukaryota; kingdom Metazoa; phylum Chordata; class Actinopteri; order Cyprinodontiformes; family Poeciliidae; genus Xiphophorus; species Xiphophorus hellerii. The sequence goes on along the minus strand of NC_045693.1, from coordinate 25,081,969 downwards.
AAAAGAAATATTATTGTATTTTGGACAATAAAATTGTTTTCTCATTTAAAATTGAACTTTTAATTTTATTGTATTTCTAATATTAAATAAAAAAAATTGTATAAATTTTTTTAAAGTGGTTAAATTATTATTTTTTAATCAGAATTATTAATCAGAATAATCTATTACTAAATTGTTCGTCACAGCCCTAGTTTGTAGTCCAAAAAATCTGAGATAGTTAAATGACAGTTTTTTTTTTGTGTGTGTATTTTGTTTTATTTGTATATGTGTATAGCTTGCATGCTTTCTTTCAGTCTTAGTTTGCATGTCAGAGACTACATTTTAACTAATTTGGCCATTTTAAATATTTTGCTTCCATAAAGAGTTAATATTGCTTCATGTGGAAATGCAGCAAGCAAAAGGCAAAACAAAACCTGCAGGAACTTTATTGCTGGATCGTCACGATTCTCCCTAAATGACTTGAGCTGTGAATATTTTAAGATAAATTACAAGAAAACTGACTGGTTTATGTTCTGTGCTGGACTGTTTCCTCCAGTCTTTGCATGTATGCCTGACCAGTTGTTCTCAAAAACATCTTTCTCTCTGGAAGGTGAGATGTGTGTAAACATCTTTGCGAGCCAAATGATTGGGGGGATAAGGAAGCATTAGGGGCTAAATGAACAGATATTGTTAACAGACTTTTGGTTTAGTGAAACAGGTTTACACCACCCCACTAAAGTCTGTTTGAGAAAGAAGCTAATGCTAGTTTCTATGTACTCCAGCATTACAGTGCTTTCCAATCGTCTTGATTTGCAAGCAGAAGAGTCACAATGTTGATGTTAAAACAAAACTACACCTGAAACCACAAGTTTACATCCAAAGAATAAAAACACACGTGCAGCTTTTTTTTTTTAATGTCACTGTCCAACCTATATCAAGAAAAGTTTGTTCTGGTTTAACTTAAGTTAAATGACCAAAATAATTTGTATTTGCTAATTGCCACAATAATGAGAGAATATGTCAAATTGTTATATTAATGTCCAAATCTATCGCCTTAGCACTGTATGACGTGGGTCAGATGTTTTGAGTTTCCTTCCACAAGCTTCTCACAATAGTTTCCTGAAATTCTACTTTCTTGTTTTTCATTATTGTGGCATTTTGCAAATTGAAATTATTTTAGTCATTCTGATTACAAACAATAGCAGCTTGGTAAAATCTAAGGATGTCTTTATTTGGAATATCTGACCTTCTGGCTTCAGCTGTAAAATGAGCATTTCCTGTAATGAAGTTTAGTAGCGAGTGTAAAAGCAATGAAAAGTCCTGGTTAAATCGTTTTCTTCCAAACAAATCTGATGTAGTCTTTCATGACTTTCTGCATTACACAATCAACAAATGAGTGTTTCTGTGGAGCAGATGTGCAATAAGGCGATTCTGTTCACCTCGCTCCATCGATGCTTAATGGGAAGCATGGCAGCGCTTTTACTCACTCAGTTATATTCCACCAAACTGTGATAACATGGCTTTTGGACTGGATGTTGTTCTGAACTCTTATTATGGTACGTTCACACCAAACGCGCCTCGTGCGTCAAAAACGCGCCTGACGCTTCGAGTTCGACGCGTGTGCACTTTTGGTGCGTTCGCAGCAAACGCATTTTGAGCATCGAGCGCGTCTGGCTTACAATCAAAGTCTATGTGGAGCGTCGGACAAGTTGGATGCGCTCCAAATGGTTCAAATTGCCCTGCGCTAGACACTCAAAACGTGCCGCGACGGCCCTCGATGCGCCTCCACGTAGACTTTGAATGTAAACCAGACTCGCCTGACGCTCAAAACGCATTTGGTGTGAACGCACCATTAGGCTGGGCTGGTCTCTATCTCTTAGGTTCAGTAAGGGGTAGGCAGGGCACACCCTTGATTCATCGCCAGTCCCTCACAGGTGCCAACAGAGACGCAGAACAAGCAGGCAAGCATTGTGACACATGCAGCTGTCATTCTGCTTTCGGTTTATAGCGAACATGGAACCAGATGTCTCTAAATACCCTAAAAAAAAAATTAACTGAATAAAGAAAAATTCAATTTCAAAACGGTCTTAAGGAAAAAGTTGCCTGAATATTTCCGGTAAACAATGATGCTGTCTTGAGACCTTTTTCAAGTATCATGCAAGTTCACTCACCTAAAAATCTGTAAACTTTTATCTTTTTTTTTTTTTTTAAATAGAGATTTATTGTACATTAGAGCACAAGATACAGTGCATGGGTAAAAAAACAGAAGATGTTTTGTTTTAATGAATGATTATTAACTCTGTGTGCGAGAGAGAGTGTACAAGCAATAATGGTGATATGAATGACATCAGTATGTGGAGCAATTAAATAAGTAATAATAATGACCATAATAATAATACATCAATAAGTTATCTGAGAGGCAGGCAAATGCAGACATACAATGGATCAATTAATAGTAAATACATTATTTCTACCAAGTGGAGTTTGTTATACTGCATACAGGGACTGCATGGGATGGGAAGGAAAGAATAATGCAGAAAAGGGGAAAAAGAAGAGAGCAAAAAAGGGCAGGGCAAAACCGGCAATAATAATAATGCAGAAATCATGTTATTTAGAAATTGGACCATTTCAATTTATCATGTGATTAATAGATTATTTGCAACAGGCTAACAGCTGCAGCCAGTGTACCTCTTTTTGTTGTTTTTGTAAATGTGGTGTAACATTTGACTTTGTAGCCTTTAAAATGCTAAATATTCCGTTTTTTAAATTCTAGGCATATATTAGCTTGTTTTCTGTAGGAGAACACATCGAGTTATGCTTCATATGTCTTTAAATTCTGAAGAAGCAGTTTCTTGAGTTTCGGGAGATGTGGTTTTCAAACTCCCTAACTACCAGTCTTGTATTCAATCCTCCTACGGTCTTTTGTCATGGTCGGATAGGGGAGGCTGGGGCGATCGTCAGTCTGTCAGTTCCCAAAACCACATTAAAAAACCTCGTAAAAGAGTAAAAATCTTGTGGAGTAAAAATCTCTGATTTCTTAAGACCCCAGGAGAGTTGTTGGGGTCTTAAGAGAAAATGTGTAGTTTGTACATTTTGCTTTCCCATCATATGCCATTTTATACATTGAAGTTGCTTCTGCATATTTTCTTCCTGAAACTAAACAGTTCTTTGATGCTGTGAGTTTTCCCCAACTGATCACAGTTCTGTTCCCGTCTCTGTAGGTGGTGTCCGGTGGAAGACTGCCATGGCATTACTGCGTTGGAACCTAAAGCTTATGGTGACACTGATGATGGTCAACCTCTTTATCTTCATCCTCATCTCCCGTAACAGCAGCACAGACAAAGATGGCCATCGGAAGCCCACTGTTCCCACCGATCCATTCTGGACCAAGCTGGCCCCCAGCTCCCCCTACTGGAACCGCCAGCAGCAGATCGTGGACCTTCAGCACAATCCCATCATCACCTTGAACTCCAGCATTGCAGACTTGCCCGACTGGCTCAACGACACCAGTTTACCTTCCGACCCCTGCCAGCCCAACCTCGGGGTCAGAACTCAGGTTAAAGACTACAACTCTTTACCGAACCGCTTCAAGGACTTTCTGCTCTACATGCGCTGCCGGTCCTACCCCATCCTCATGGACCAGCCGGACATTTGTAACGACCCCCCTTTCCTGCTCCTCGCCGTCAAGTCCCTGGCGCCTCACTTTGACCGACGACAGGCCATCCGCCAATCCTGGGGTTCGGCTGGCATCGTTGCCAACATGACGGTGGTCACTGTCTTCCTTCTGGGGAACACCACAGCCGTGGACTACCACCCAGATCTGTCCGAGATGCTGCAATTCGAGAGCCGACGACACAAAGACATAGTGCAGTGGGACTTTAGAGACTCCTTCTTTAACCTGACGGTCAAGGAGCTCCTCTTCTTAGAGTGGATCCAGACCCGTTGCCCTGGCGCCCGCTACATCTTCAAGGGCGACGACGACGTCTTTGTCAACACCTACCGTATCCTGGACTTTCTCAAGGGCCTGTCAGGGCCCAAAGCCAGGGATCTGTTTGTGGGTGACGTGATCACCAATGCGGGGCCCCACCGGGACAAGAAGCTCAAGTACTTCATCCCAGAGAGCATGTACACCGGACCGTACCCACCATATGCAGGAGGAGGGGGCTACCTATACTCCGGAGACCTCGCCGCACGCCTGCATAACATCTCGCAACACGTGGTACTCTACCCCATCGATGACGTCTACACCGGGATGTGCCTCCGGAAGCTGGGGCTCGCGCCGGACAAGCACAAAGGATTCCGGACCTTTAACATAGAGGAGAAGTACCGGTCGAACCCTTGCGCGTACAAGAGCCTGATGCTGGTTCACCCCAGGACGCCGCAGGAGATGATCCAGATCTGGTCCTGGCTCAACCGACCTGACCTCACCTGCCAGTAATCAGACCGAAGGGACCCAGCTGGCTCGGTTTGGCCCCAAAAAGTGACATGCTTTGGGGTATTTTTTTTTTTTTTTTATCTTGAACAGCGTCGTGACTTAAAAGTTGGCAGCTTTAAGTTAAGACTACATAAAGTTGTGGGAGAGTTGGATATTATTTTGACTTCCTCAAGCTAATTCTGCTGGCTTAGATTCTTTCAAAGTGAATGTCTTCAAAAATGGATATTTATGTCACACCTATTTATAAAGGCTTTATACTGCTTAAACACTGTGTCAACTCCTCATGGAGTTACTGCTGTATTAATGTGGAGAAAGTTATAGGACGTATCGGTGAAAAAAAGCACCAAACAACCGGGTTCACCGGCTAGGAAAGACGATCCCGGGCAACACCTTGTAGTTTTTTTTATTTATTACCATTTCCTTGAGGCTTAGACTGTGCTGGTATTCCCCTCATCCTTCCTGAAGTATTTACATGTGACACTCCAAGCAGAGCTTCAGCATGACTTTTATTAGTATGTCTTTTTAAATGAGTCGCTTATCTGATCAGATAGAGTTGTTACAGAAATTCATAGGTGTTTCACATTGTCTGTAATGAAGATGCTTTGCTTTCACGTGTTTTTTTTTTTTTTTTTTTGTGGACGTTGTGTTACAGCAGACTGGGTCTCTGGATAAAATGGTGGCCTGGTTCTGTTTCGCTCAGCAGGAAGGACGGTGAGCTGGAGAAATCCAAGGATTAAAAACAACCTGGGTGTGAATTTTATTGGAGATTAGGTTTTTATTTATGAGTCGATAATCAGTGCTAAATCTTCCACCAGAATGTCTGACAAAAGATGGTTGCGTTTCCATCCCGTCACGAAGCTGATACTGAAATGTTTACCAGTTGATTTTTTTTTTTTTTTTTTTCTTTTTTCTGAAATGGTCCAGATTCATTTTAGGAGGAAACTATTATCTTATCAGCTTTAGAGTTGGTGCTGTTTCCTGCTGGTCTTTTTTTTTTTTTAAGGAATGCTGCTTTTTGTTTTGATAATATTCATTACAGCTATTTGGAAAGTAGAAGAAATGCACTGTGCACAACATGTTAATACAGATACAAGTGTTTTTCTCTGTTAGGATTCTGATAGGAAATGTCTGAAATGTCGTTTTTAAGTATGAAGCTGATCCTATCTTTTCAAACCTCACATTATTTTCTGTTAAAGAGGCTCCCCCTGCTGGTCAGGGTAACAAACTCAGGCTTGTTAATGCTTTGTATGTCTCTAGATTAGAACTGCTTTTGTTTTTACCATCAGTCCATATTTACTCTGTTGCCTCTTAGAATCCCCACGCTGCAGTCGCCTGTGATTGTCTACTTTAAAATATTAAAACAACACTAAAACGAGCTAAAGAATCAACAGCCACTCAATTCATACTTTAAAAATAGTTTAAATACAAGTAAAAACACATTTTTAATTGTTTTCTTATCAGTAATTGGTTAAATTCTCTCTTTGAACACAGTTGGTGGCTACTTGACATGTTTACTTGGTGTCCTGTTCATACATTTTAGCAAATTTTGTGACTTATGTTCTGTTTTTTTTAGTTTTTTCTTTCACGTTCTCTAGTTAGATTACATCTTGCTTTTACCTTATGTTGCCCTCTTTCCTTTTCCTCAGACTCGCCGCAGATAATCCAGTTGAATGTTTCCAAACTAAAGAGTTTTCACATCATACTTGCTTTTCTAAAACCCAAATGTTTTTTTGCTCATCACAGTCGAAACTGCACAGCAGTCCAAAATGATCACCAAACCAGATGTACTGTATGTGTGAGGATGTTCTTCAGTCGCGTTAATTAAGCTTGTTTTAAGCAAATTATTTAATTTTCAATAAAGGTATTTTTTGTATGGTGACCTGTTATTTAAAAAAATAAATAAATTGTGAATATAAAAGCTATGAAAGTTTCCTAAATAGTAAATGTCCTGCTTTATAGCAAAACTTTAATAACACTTCAATAATTCGGCTCTTATAAACTGTCCCACTTGTTCTGTACCGGATTCTTCGGCAGGCTGGAAAAGTACAGGATTTGTTTGCATTTCCAGACTTCCTTTTTTTTTTTTTTTTTACTCAACCCTTAATTCTGTTTCCTCCCTTTCTTTCATCCTTACTTGTTTTTGTTCCAGCTTTTTTTCCTTTCTTCCTTCCTTGTGGCCCTGCTTCCTGGGTCATCCAGAGTTCACCGTCCCCCTCGTATTGCTCCAAAACAAACCAAAGTGGGCTGCTTCGTTTGTGCCGTTGAAACAGTCGCTTGTGCAGCTTTCGTTTTCGAGATATTAAAAGTTATCATTTTGGCCGATGACGTCACCAGCCCCCCCCATATTGCTCCAAAACAACATGCTAGTTGCTTAAGCGAATAAAGTTGTTGCAGAGTAAAACCGGAAGTGCACGGCAGGGTCATTGGTTCAACAAAGTTCATCCAAGTAATGTACTTAATATTTAGTACATATATTTTAAATCCAATGAGTTTCATTTCATCCAATTTCTGACATTAAATTTATGTGCGTGGGCTTCAAGGATTTTTAAAAGCGCATAAAATGTTTTGCCAACTTTGACATACATAGTTCTCACACAATGTAAACTTGGCTCCACCCACACTGTAGTGAGCCCCCCTTGTTTTTGCAGCAGAGCAAGTGTAATTTCAACCTCTTGTTGACATTATTCTAGCAGTCTGAAAGAAATAGTTTTGAATAAGTCATCTTTGGAATTTTTCCAACCCTCTGATTTTGATTTTTGAACAAGGTAAGTAAATTGATGCTCAGGTTTCATATAAAATGTTGACTCGATGCAATCCAGCCCCATGAAAGCAGGGAGGATGTATGCATGGAAAGCTTACGTGTGCATTTATTTAGATTCACAACTTGTATTTGAATTATTGAAACGTAGATAGTGAGGCACTATCTTGAAGCCTTTAGATGTGTGTTGAATCATGAACACTTAAGCATTTCCACAAAGGGCACATCTTCTGAATTCAATTCAAAAATAAATTATTCCAAAGGGAAATTAACATTCAACAGGTACTTAAATTGCCAATTCACACGACTAGTAATGCATTATTGGCGATGTTTTTCACCAGAGCCAAAGAGCTGTGCAACAATGGACCTTACCAAGCTCCGCCCACAACTGACCCACGTGACCGCAAGACTCACAAACAGCCTGGCAGCTCGTTGTTTCTATGTAAACATGATTAGTGCATCATTTCTAATGGATTTTCACAATATATCAGCTACTAAATGGACAGAGGAACTAACAAGTTCATGTCATCATCTGGGAGGAGGTTACTGGTTTCTCAGTCTCAAGCTGGTTGCAAACCTGAGGCCAGCAGGTGTCAGTCAGTTATGGTAGATCTGAACTTTGACCTCAATATGAGAAGCTACAGACTGATAGGAGGAACCAAAGAGCTCTGTAAAGGTAAAGGCAAATCTTCTGAAGTGGGGATATAATAAAGTTAATTTCACATAATTACCACGGTAGAAACCATGTTTGTCAAAATTTTATGAAATATATTTGTTCTATTTGATGTTTGTTGTGAATGACGTAAACTCACAAACGAACGAGGTAATTAGTCCAACGTTTAGAAACTACAGCGGCTGTAATGAGCCACAGCAAAGGGAAACAAAGGTAAAATAACCCGAACAGGTGATCAACTCAAAACCACTCCTACCTTTTTACTCTCTCTCTATCTTTGTAGTTTAAGCACTAAGAGCTTAAACTCTTTGTTTAAAAGACCACCGTGGGTAGTCGTAATTCTTGTCGTGTTACCGTATTACAAAGAGTGCGCTGAGTCAAACTGTATCATCGTTATTGGTTTATTCAGGACCAACAAACTCCCAGCGTGGGCTTTATTATAGCAATCAGCGTCACCCGGACTACCCAAGCCTGACGCTCTTTTATGATGTCATCACAGGTGGCCATTTGTAGTTTTTAACCATGCGTAACATTAACGCCACAATTCTCTGTATTCTATTTTAGTTTGGAGTTTTAGGACAGACATTTTAGGCTTTTCCCCCTCCCAAATAAAGTTCTTTATCATTTTGTCCAGGGTTTTAAATATAGAGCGTTACAAAGAACATAAGATTGTCGTTGTTAATTTTATTGCTGAGTGCTTTTACACGGACATGCCGGGTAAACTGTAAATAAAGTGAAAACAAAACGTCAATGCTTAGTATCGCAAAATTCAATATTCTTTATTCTTTATTTTGTCTGCGTGTTATGTTGTTGTTTGGTTTGATGCTTCTTGGTCTAAATAACAATGAATGAATAACAATTAATTTTTATACATGCCGACTTGTGCATAAAATATGGCACCGCACATGCATGAGGCCCCAGAACGACTGTGGCAGTTACTATGCTGCCTAGAAAAATAATAAAGTCAGGTTTTCAACAAAAAGAGAGAGAAAAAGACATGAGAGTCAATTTGTAGCACAGTTTTTTTCCAAGAGTGGTGGGTAGACTCTGTGAGACTATCAATCATTTAGCATAGTTAGCTTAGCTACAGACTGTTGTTTGCCTCCATTTCAAAGGCATTTAATGAACGAAGGAAAAGAAATTCCAAGATATTCACATATTTAACTTGTCCCTGTACCTTTTACCACATTAACAACAGGCAAGTCAGTGAGCAGCAGCTCCAATCCCAACATAAACTTTGACCTCTGTCCCAGTAAAAAAAACAGGTGAGCGACACTTTGTTCATTTACAAGCTAGTTAGCATCATTCCAGGGAATCTAGGATTTCTCTGTCTTTGCTCTTTTTACAATTATCAATATTTTTACTACTGACAGAAATTCAAACATTCATAATAAAATGATTATAAAAAACAGCCTCCTTTCTGCTCTGCAGCCAGTCCACAGTGTTAGCTTGGCATTTTTTTAACATATTTGTTGAAACTATCATTATGTTGCGAAATTATGGCATGAGAGATAATATGGGAAAATTTTATTTCCTCTTCCTTCTCCCAGTGCTATCTAGAAACAACCAATCAGAGGCATCCATCCATCCATCCATCCATCCATCCAGCCCGCCTCACGATAGATGCTGCGCCGATCCACCTGTCGATCTCCTGTTCCCTTCTTTCCTCATTCGTGAACAAGATCCCGGAGTTCACTGCCCCAAGTGAACTCCTCCACTTGGGGCAGGACAACCCCCCGACCCGGAGAAGGCACTCTACCTTTTTCCGGCTCAAGACCATGGCCCCATATAATTGGAGCACACCCTCTGGTCCCCCTTTTTGAACAGGGGGACCACAATCCCATCTGCCAATCCAAAGGAACTGCCGCCGATGTCCATGCGATATTGCAGAGTCGCGTCAGCCAACACAACCCTACAACATCCAGAACCTTAAGGAACTCTGGGCGGTTCTCATCCACCCCCGGGGCCATGCCACTGAGGAGCTTTTTAACCACCTCGGCGACCTTGTCCCTAGAGATTGGAGAGCCCAACACAGCGTCTTCGAAGTTCTGCCGGAGATGGGAGTTAAAGCTCCGCCTCACAGGGGATTCCGCCAGACGTTCCCAGCAGACCCTCACAACACGTTTGGGCCTGCCAGGTCTGACCGGCATCCTCCCCCTCCACCGGAGCCAACTCACCACCAGATAGTGGTCAGTGGACAGCTCCGCACCTCTCTTCACCCGAGTGTCCAAGACATGCGGCCGCAGAAATGACGACAAAGTCTATCATCAAACTGCGGCCTAGGGTGTCCTGGTGCCAAGTGCACATATGGACACCCTTATGCCTGAACATGGTGTTCGTTATGGACAATCCGTGACGAGCACAGAAGTCCAGCAACAGAACACCGCTCGAGTACAGATCGGGGGGACCGTTCCTCCCAACCACGCCCCTCCAGGTCTCGCTGTCATTGCCCACGTGAGACAATGACGTGCTCAATGACGTCATTGTGATCGCCCAGAGGCAGTCAAGCATAAACAACCACATCCTTTTACATTTTTGCTCTTCCAAATGAACTGATTTGAAGAGGCGGTAGATAAACAATTTTTCGGGGTTTCTTCATAGACTTTGGGTCTGAGTCCTCAGATTTCAGTTCGATATTTTTTGACTCAATGGGTGGAAATCTGTTTTTCTTTGATAATGAGATGTCTTTAAGTTTATTTTTCAACTCTTCGTTGGTGGCATTTTGCAGTTTTATTCTTGCTACATATGCACTAATCTCTGCTTCTTGGGCTTTTATCCGTCTTCTGAGAGCTTTAAATTTGGTCTGACTCACATGCACTTCATGCAATGCATCTTCTGGCAGATAGTCTAACTTAGATTTGAGATTCTTCACCACATGCTGCAGCTTCTGCTCCTCAAGCTTGAGATCCTTAATTTCTGTCTCTTTCTCTTCCAGTTTTTTGGACAATCTGCGGTTCTCAATGCGATACATTTTTAGTTTTTCTGTTTTCTTGTCGGTGTCTGGGAGAAGTATAATATCTCCTCTCTCTTCATCTAGCCCTAACCTTTGCACCTTAGAATAAGTTGCTCTAACCACTTTAAATTTCTGAGCATTCTCATGGTGTCGCAGAACTTCCTTAGTTAGCTCTATAATCTTACAATCCTGTTCGCGAATTAAATCAGCCTGTATTCCAATTTTTCTCTCATTGGAGTGAAGTGCTTCTGTGGCTCTTCTGTTTTTTGTCACAGCGTCTTCTCTCTGCATCTTCAGTTTCGTCAAATCCTCCTGTGTACGCTGGAGGTCTTTTTCAAATTTTATTTTTCTGTCCTTGGCGATCTGAATCGTTTCAGCCATCCTTATCTTCATCTGCTCCACTTGATTCTTCAGAAACTGATTCTCTTGCTGGGACTTTTCCAGGAGTGTCTGGGTTTCAACAACCTCTTTCTCAAGACTCGCTGTAGAAATGTCCAGTTTGTGGGTTTTTTTCTGCAGGATTGCTCTTTCTGTGTGTGCATTTTCAAATTTCTCCTGGAGGTTTTGGTACTGCAAATCTTGTTTTGACAACTTCATCTCAAAATCGTACAAAGACTTGTGTAGTGACCTGACTTCTTTTCTTAAACTCAAATTTTCTTCATCCATGTACTTTACCCGCTTCAGTGATGATTCTTCATTCTGTCGATTTCTTTTCGCCTCAAGTTCTATTTCTTGGGTAACTTTGTGTTGTTTCTGAATCTCTTCTTTTAGAGCATCGATTGCCTTATGCTTTGTATCCAAATCGAACTTAAGATTGCCAATCGTTTTCAATTTCGTTCTCATGAGATCTAACTGCTTTTTAAGCTCGACTTTAAGGGCCTCTGATTCATTTCTAAATGTGGTTGCTTTCTGGTTAGACATGTCTAACTGTACTTTCACTCTTTGGTTTTCATCTGTAAGCTCCTCCACCTGTTTTTCTGCGGCCACCGCTCGTTCTTTGAACCCCTTCAGTGTTGCTACTGTATCATCCAGATGGTACCCCCGTGTGGTTTCAGTCCTGAGAGCATATGTCTTCTCTGCAAGACATCGTTCCGTGTATTTTACCTGACTTTCAAGTTCCTGAATTCTAGTTTCACTTTCCTGAAGTTTAGTCAAAATCCCTTTATGATTGCTAGAAAGTTTAAAATGTTTAACCTCTAACTGTTTAATTTCCTTCTTCTGCTTACTTACATTTTCCAGTTGTGTCTGTAAATCTTTCTCAATACTTTGAATTTTCTCCCTGGACACAGAACTTTCTCCTCGCTTGATCTCTTCCAGTATGGAAGGCCGCGTTGTCTCTCTAGCTCTTCCACTATCATTTTTCAGGGCTTTCTTATGGGACCGTGGATCATTCTCAGTTAATTGATCCGACCTGCCCTTGGTCCGCGAATCTTGCGATGAACGTTTCACTTCCTTCTTCTGCTTACTTACATTGTCCAGCTGTAAATCTTTCTCAATACTTTGAATTTTCTCTCTGGACACAGAACTTTCTCTTCGCTTGATCTCTTCCAGTATGGAAGGCCGCGTTGTCTCTCTAGCTCTTCCACTATCATTTTTCAGGGCTTTCTTCTGGGACCGTGGATCATTCTCAGTTAATTGATCCGACCTGGCCTTGGTCCGCGAATCTTGCGATGAACGTTTCATTTCCTTCTTGTTTTTGGATAGCAATCGCTTTATGTCTCCTACTCACAGAAAGTAACCTTACCTTGGAACTCTTGGAACACAATGACTGTGACCGGGACTTTGACAGAGTCAAAGCCTCTCACTATGACATCACTATGTCATGATCTTTGTGCTCATGACATCACAGCAGTACCCTAAACAATGAGAGTATATCTCACTTGAAAAGTCCATAAAAAAATAAAAGAAAACCCTGACAAAAGTCCACTTGGCCTGATTTGTCCCCAAATGCAGGAAGCCCAACCAAACACTGTGCACAGCAAAAAGCCCAGTGTTGATTTAACTCCCACAGAGGTGATTTTTATGGAGCCCTCTGGGGGACATGGGGAAAGAAATGTTCTTTTACGTTCCCTCGCAGTACTGTACTGATCAGTTAATGCGGCATAATTGAATACTGTAAGCCTTTCTTACGATGGCCGCCGTACTTTCTGCTTTAATATAAGGTTATCATCAGGTTTTTCCATGAATAGAGCATCAAGGGAATGAATACATTTTATAGGCGCAGTCAGATGGCACAAAGCTCCAACACTGCTTCAGCAATACAGCAAATCTTTAACTTATAAAAATATCATTTTTAAATAATTTTGTAGATTTTTATTGCTTCTGGGTTTATTGCGTTGTTTGGGAACACGAACGCATTTTGTTCTAATCGTAGCAATAAAGCCATTTTTTTTTAAAAATGTGATGGCAACTGTCTGCCAGCAGAGGGCAGCATTGTTCAAATAATTGTTGAGAAATTACTGGTGACTTTTGTTCCTCCTTATTGAGTCTGTGTCTTTTAAGTGCAGCTTCTCGTTGGAAATTCAAATAAAGATCATAATCACAACCTTCAAACAGGATGTGGGGTCTAGTTCGGTCTGTGTGTTTAGTTGAAGTGGTAAACATGTCGATTCTCCACTCTGGAGCTTTTGGATCAACACGGACACTAGAGGGATGACCATCGGTCCCTCTGCCAGCAACAGATCTAATCAGAACATTCAAGGGACTGGTGTATTGATCATTTTAATGGCAAAGTTACACAGTAATCCAAATAAAAGAATAGGAAAAAGAATAGGTGTTTTTTTTTTTTTTGCGTGTTCTTACACAGGAAAATTTCCAGAGTAAAATTTTGTCTATTTGAAAAAAGATTTTACTCTAAAAAAGACATTTGGTCCCAGTCTAAATAGAGTAAAATTTACTCTCATGGAAGAGTTGAAATTTAATTAACATTTAATTAAATTCTAAAATAGTACCAAATTTAACTTTATTTCACTTACTAAGCAATTGTTTTACAGCTATAATACACAGCTGAGTTTGTAAGAGTAAAATGATTAGACCAGAAATCAGTAATTGAACAGCCATTTTTATTGTTCACAAGAAACAGTATGGAACAATATCAACATTTGCATCTTCATGACTGTATGACACCTGTAAATCAAAAGCTCTGTAACAGTAAAGCTCTTCTACATAAATAACAGGAGGTCCGTCTCTTGTACACAAAACTTGTAAAGCACTGAAATGCTCATTCAGACACACTGTTTGCAGAGCAAATGTAACAAACAGTAACCTGTCATCTTTCACAACAACATTGTAGATCTTATGGAAAGCTGGCATTTCACAAAAAACTTCTTTACAAACAACTAAATCTGCACGATACATATCTCCATGATGTTTGGCCCATTTAACATTTAATACCTTGGTGTTGATTGGTATCTGAAGAGTCTCTGCTATCTCACAGCCCCAGTCCAGTGAATTCTCACAGCCCCAGTCCAGTGAATTTAAAGGCACCATTTTACCTGGTCCAATGGTCAGTCTCTTGGGGTCAAATGTATGCCAACTGAAAGCTGTGTTTGTCAGTCACAATGAAGTACTTGTGAATCACACTCCTCTGAGTCCCTACTGCAAGCAGGTATGGTTGACGGCTTTCTGCGATGCCATCAAGGTGCTCCTGTTTCATTAAACACTTTCTTTATAAGTCATTGCAACTTACCATTTTCCACTTCTGTTGTGCTTTCTGCATTGTCAAGAAGGTTCTCAAGGTCATCAGACTGTGTGAGACCACGGCTTTCTTTGAGGCCTTTCTGCTTTTAGACAGTGGGCCACTTCTCCAGGAACTTTGCAGAGATGGCTTCCCCAAACATCAATGTAAAATCTTGCTCAACCTGGAGAATAGATGAAGTGAAGGCTTTAAAAATCATTTTGTTAAACTTTCTCACATCCACCTTAACCTAAACTTTGTTGGTTAAACTGAAGTGAAGATAAACATACCAATCAATGGGTCACGAATCATCTTCTGGCGATAGCTGAAAGTCTGTTTCATCTTCCTCATAACAGTTCCTTCATCAGCGCAATGGCCTCAGAACACAAGCTATCTGTCATAAGCCAGTCTTCTTCTCTCAAACAGTCTCCATCAGTTGTTGGTCCCCCTAAAAAAAATGATATGAATGTGAGACTCCATCTTAGGATTTAATAAATAAGGCTTGGGAACTTATTGTGCAGTTTGGTTGCAGGATGAAATGTGTACAAGTATAAATACAGATACCTGTTTGGGTCTGGGATAGTCTGGGGACCTTCTTTTGTCCATTAAAGCTTCCCTCTGGACAAACTTCAGTCTCCAAGCCAGATACCCACTTCCATCTTCTGCACTGTAATAATGCTCCTAAATGTAGGTGAATGATAAATGTTATTAAAGCTGTGAAAGCAAAGACAACCGTGAATGCTAGCAGCTGTGATTTACAGATTTTATTTCACATTGTTTGAATTACATAGATAAAATCTCTTCACAATGTTTATTCTTCAAGCTGCAGTAGCCCAACACTGGAACAATGAACTCTACAAAGGTTTAAAAATTGGAAAGTTAAAAACAAGTGGCACAGATGCAGGGCATGCAAAAGAGAAACATTTTCAGTTCATTCCCAAAACGTTTTTGAGGAACACAATATATGAAAATGCTGGAAACTTGTTTCGTTAGCACTCACCACAGTCCAAAAACTAAACTGTAAGTCAGTTGGCCTTCAAAACAGATATATTTCTGTCGATCTCTGTTTTTGTCACGCACAGCTTGCATCCTTCATGATATGAAAATAATATTTTTTTTCTATAATCATATAAACATACTTATCGAAGTGAGTAAAAAATTAAGATAAAAGGTTGAAACCATCATGAGGAAGAAGTACTAGGTGGCTAACAGCTATCCATAATGGGCTAGGCTCTTTACTTGAATTTAGCCAATTACCACATCTAAAACGAAAAAAACAACCTTATCAGCTCCATACAACTCGATATAAACGGGGTTTATGGACAAAATAGTGAATCAAAAATGTTTTACTGACAACTTACACAGTTTGCATACAAAACACAACTTTAATTCTTTTTTTATTGTTGCTCTATGTTCAAGAGAAGTTACTAGCATAGTCCTCCCGCGCCATTTTCTGGGCGGGATACTGACTCCACATGCTAGCAGAGCTAGCTCCGATAGTACAGCTCGCTCCTCTTTTAAACTCCGTTTCTCAGCTTAAAAATAGCGACAGCCTTGACTTGTGAAAATAAAATAATAGACGTAGCATTGCACAACACTGGTGTTTTTTTTCTGCTTACATTGTTGTAAACGGCTAAATTAAGTTAGCTGAAGCACGCATGCTAACTAGTTAGCCAACCTTGTTAATTCCTCGCTGCACCCCTCCTTCCCCCACGACTATACAGCAGCACGTCATCATAATTAGTCTTAATAATAATTTAAAAAAATCGTAAAACCCCACGTAAAATATATCTACAAAAACATTTGGGGATTTACCTGGTGTGACCGGTGGACTTCTGCGTTGTGTGTTACGTGTTAATCGGACAAACCACAAAACAGAGAGTCTGGGTTTTAGGCGGTCTCCGTTTATTCAATCTGTCAATCGGGAGATATTAGCATTAGCACATAGCATGTGCTCCAGTTCTCCAACCCGATCTATACAGAGTAATAATGTTAACATGCATCAAATGTTATCTGTAATAGCAACTTAAATGAAAATATCCAAACACCTAACATTGATACAGAAGAAAAAAATAAACATTTGAACAATATAAGTGAAAGGATTACAATGGATTATAAAACGTGCCTCTTCCCAGTGGAACGAGTAACAAAACGGAAGAGGAAATTAACAACTTAATATTTATAACGGTGCTGGAGGACCCTGAACAAAAGAAGAAGAAAGTATGGCGGAGCTGGAGGACCAAACCCCTTATAGCAGACACAGAGGAACACAAAGACAGACAAGTATAAGAGGACAAATAAATTAAAGAAAACATTTTGTGAAAATGTACAACTAACAATATAGACCCAGTTACATTCACACAGCTAACCGTCGCCTCCGTTTCCACTGCGGGTAACAAGATGGTGGAAGAAACGATCTTAAGGATCTTCAGTGGTTCTGAGATCAAACCAGCACGAGCTTCATGACAAGAGTACAAAACAAATCTATCATCAGCGTAACAAGTGACATCAGCAGGCCAAACACAAGGAAATCCCTAAATTAATTTACTGATAAGCAGAGGGCCGTTATGAATACTCATGGAAGATGCATGACCCAAACTTTTACAGCTGTAACACCAAAAAAAAGGAATAAAGAGATAAATAAAAACAATGTTAATGTGATCAGATTTAAATGTGACCACCCAGCTTGAAAAGCTAGTAAACAATTTGTGGTTTTTGTTTTTGCAATTTCTGCAGAGATCTTGGAGATAATCGGAGCACAACCTCTGCCACTGAGACGGATATTTGACTGAACTGCTGGCTTCATAATTTCTTATCTCTCAGAAACGGACTGAATGTTATGTTTATAACGTAATCTTGCTCGTCTTGCGGGAGGTTGCCACGGCATCCGCCACGGGTTCTCTTTGTTTAAGAGAGCTTAAACAAAGCCGTTACAATATCAAGTTTCCAGGCTTGATATTTATTTCTTGATTATTAATCAGCGCTTCCCTGAACACAGCGACAGTTGATTGACTAGCTGTACTTGGTGCTAACACGAGTAACAGTTTAGTCCAAAGCCTTTTCTGCTAAAATAAACTCTTCAGTGTATGTCAGATACAGACACATTGCCTATTGATCTGTTTAGCTAACGTAAGACTGTGTAGCAGACAGGCTTCAAGGTGTAGAAGTTGTGTCAGTTCTGCCGTTATGCTGTACTTAGCTAACGGGAAGCTAAGTTTGTTTGTGAGACGGCCACGCACGTGACCACGTAGAATGGGCATCAGCCAATGAAAGTGGCCCCTGTGGTAAGGTCCATTACGTTGTGCTGTGTAATTGTGACACAACGCAATTACACGGCATTCCATTTTGGAAGAAGCACTGAAGCACCATTTTGGAATACTGTCGATCCCTTTTGGATGCCAGCTCCTCCAAAAGATCATTTTCCCCTCTATTTTTATTTTGGGGTTATTCCACACTGAGGCTGTTCCTTGAGTGAAGGGACAGGTGTTTGCTTTTGTATGTAAATGCTGCCAAACGTTTTTAGTGTGGATTTTACTCCATCATTTGGATTTTGGGATAGATAATCAAAAGCTTTAAATGGAGCATTTACTTCACCTTCCACGTTCGCCCAGATCAGAATATTATGGTTGTTTAACATAAGTGATGTTATTACAAAGAGATGTTATGACGTATTACAAAGAGTGCGCTGAGTCAAACTGTATCATCGTTATTGGTTTATTCAGAACCAACAAACTCCCAGCGTGGGCTTCATTATAACAATCAGCGTCACCCGGACTACCCAAGCCTGACGCTCTTTTATGATGTCATCACAGGTGGCCATTTGTAGTTTTTAACCATGCGTAACATTAACGCCACAATTCTCTGTATTCTATTTTAGTTTGGAGTTTTAGGACAGACATTTTAGGCTTTTCCCCCTCCCAAATAAAGTTCTTTATCATTTTGTCCAGGGTTTTAAATATAGAGTGTTACAAAGAACATAAGATTGTCGTTGTTAATTTTATTGCTGAGTGCTTTTACACGGACATGCCGGGTAAACTGTAAATAAAGTGAAAACAAAACGTCAATGCTTAGTATCGCAATAAACACAAATTTAAACATAGATTTAGGAGCTAGGCTTGACTTGACTAACTGGTTATACGGCAAAGTTTACTCTTAGAACACTTTGTAATGTAATAAACATCGGCATTCAAATATCACCGTGTAGCAAAACACAGCTAGCATTTTAGCATTTGGCTATATCAAATTATATATTTATTTGGCGATGTTCTCCACCACAGCCAAAGCGCTGTGACCCAATTACGTTGTGCCGCGTAATGCTGCTGCTTATGTACGTGTGATTGTATACACACCTTGGTCACCTTAAAGTAATCAATCCTGTCTGGAGTTAATCTGTTGATCCAACCCCGTTTTCTTTTTTTAGTGAGAATGAAATGACCCCATAGATGCATTTCATGCGCTTCTATGCACGGACCAATGCGTTGCACCTTTATGAGACAAAAACTGAGGTAAAGTACTATTTACATTCAAGTGAAGTTTTCACATTCGTTTATTTTTATTTTCTTTATTTTGTCTGCGTGTTATGTTGCTTGGTTTGATGCTTCTTGGTCTAAATAACAATGAATGAATAACAATTAATTTTTATACATGCGTAAAATATGGCACCGCACATGCATGAGGCCCCAGAACGACTGTGGCAGTTACTATGCTGCCTAGAAAAATAATAAAGTCAGGTTTTCAACAAAAAGAGAGAGAAAAAATTGGAGAGCCCAACCCAGAGTCCCTAGGCTCAGCTTCCTTAATGGAAGGCATGTTGGTGGGATTGAGGAGGTCTTTGAAGTATTCTGCCAACTGGCTCACAACGTCTCGAGTCGAGGTCAGCAGCACATCATCCAACAGTGTTGGTCCTGTACTGCTTCCCCCTTCTGAGACGCCGGATGGTGGAAGAGTATCGCCTCGAAGCCGTGCGGAAGGCCTCTCTAAACTCCTCCCACGCCCGAGTTTTTGCCGGTTCCCATCAGCTGCTTCCGGAGTCCCACAGGCAAAAAAGGCCCAATAGAACTCCTTCTTCAGCCTGACGGCATCCCTCACCAAAGGTGTCCACCAATGGGTTCGAGGGTTGCCACCGAGACAAGCACCGACAACCTTATGGCCACAGCTCCGATAGGCCGCCTCGGCAATGGAGGCACGGAACACGGTCCACTCAGACTCGATGTCCCCCACCTCCCCCGGGACGTCATCGAAGTTCTGCCAGAGATGGGAGTTAAAGCTCCGCCTCACAGGGGATTCTGCCAGACGTTCCCAGCAGACCCTCACAACACGTTTGGGCCTGCCAGGTCTGACCGGCATCCTCCCCCTCCACCGGAGCCAACTCACCACCAGGTAGTGGTCAGTGGACAGCTCCGCACCTCTCTTCACCCGAGTGTCCAAGACATGCGGCCGCAGAAACGACGACAAAGTCTATCATCGAACTGCAGCCTAGGGTGTCCTGGTGCCAAGTGCACATATGGACACCCTTATGCCTGAACATGGTGTTCGTTATGGACAATCCGTGACGAGCACAGAAGTCCAGCAACAGAACACCGCTCGAGTTCAGATCGGGGGGACCGTTCCTCCCAACCATGCCCCTCCAGGTCTCGCTGTCATTGCCCACGTGAGACAATGACGTCATTGTGATCGCCCAGAGGCAGTCAAGCATAAACAACCACATCCTTTTACATTTTTGCTCTTCCAAATGAACTGATTTGAAGAGGCGGTAGATAAACAATTTTTCGGGGTTTCTTCATAGACTTTGGGTCTGAGTCCTCAGATTTCAGTTCGATATTTTTTGACTCAATGGGTGGAAATCTGTTTTTCTTTGATAATGAGATGTCTTTAAGCTTATTCTTCAACTCTTCGTTGGTGGCATCTTGCAGTTTTATTCTTGCTACATATGTACTAATCTCGGCTTCTTGGGCTTTTATCGGTCTTCTGAGAGCTCTAAATTTGGTCTGACTCACATGCACTTCATGCAATGCATCTTCTGGCAGATAGTCTAACTTAGATTTGAGATTCTTCATCACATGCTGCAGCTTCTGCTCCTCAAGCTTGAGATCCTTAATTTCTGTGTCTTTCTCTTCCAGTTTTTTGGACAATCTGCGGTTCTCAATTCGATACCTTTTTAGTTTTTCCGTTTCCCTGTCGGGGCGGGGTCCTCTACTGCTCCTGGTCTCTGGCGAACCTCAGCCACGATCCAGCCACTCCTGCTCCTACAGCCCGGCCGCCCGCTCCTTGACGGCGACCAGTCAGGCGACTCGCTGCCCTCAACAGCGATCAGACGGGTGGTACTCCTTGGTGACCAGTCCGCCCGTCTCTAGTCCTCCGGTCCGCCTGCGCAGTCCTCCAACACCAACAACCAGCCCGGCTCCGTCTGCTTCTCCTCCTAGCTGTCTCACCGTCGATGGCTTATCATCCTTCCTCGTCTGCACGCTGCTTAATTAGATGCAGAACACCTGTGCCGCTGCGGTGGGGCGTCTCCGGTGAACATCTGCTGTTGGATATTGTTTTTTGTCACCATGGACGCAGCAGATTGGAACGGTCTCAGTGGTGCAAACAAACTGGGGTGAGATGTACCTGCGCTGGACCAAAGTCTGTGTACTCCCTGTATCAATCAGGGCCCTCAGTGCCTGACCGTTGAGCTCCACAAAGGTCTCCATTAATTGATTCATTGCTCCAACATTTTGAGTCTCTTTCCTGGGCACAAAACACATCTGGGACAACTTGACAGCATTTTGAGGACACATTGGTCTAGTATGACCCTGTTCACGAATTATATCAGCCTATATTCCAATTTTTCTCTCATTAGAGTATAGTGCTTCTGTGGCTCTTCTGTTTTTTGTCACAGCGTCTTCTCTCTGCACCTTCAGTTTCATAAA
Organism: Xiphophorus hellerii; assembly: GCF_003331165.1. Lineage (NCBI taxonomy): Eukaryota > Metazoa > Chordata > Actinopteri > Cyprinodontiformes > Poeciliidae > Xiphophorus > Xiphophorus hellerii. Next base: position 25,060,584 of record NC_045693.1, on the reverse strand, counting down.
ATCCTCCTGTGTACGCTGGATTCACCCATTCTGAAAACACTGTACGCCCTTTTCCATGCTTGGCCAGAAGAAATGGCGCCTTAGATGAGCAAGGGTCTTCTCCACTCCTGCATGGGCTGTAGCTTCATGACATGTCCTCCAGACCTCCCGACGCTTAGAATCTGGGCACACAATCTGGAAACGGGGCTCACATACATAAGAGTCAAGCACACGTCTGGAGAGAATCCTTTTGTGTATGCAGAGTCTCTTCCAATGTTTAAGCAGCTTTCTGGCCAGTTCACTTAGAACCGCCTGCTCAGTCTTGTTTGGGGCTCTGCCCCTTTCCACATACACTCCTACCTGCTGTATGTCTGGATCCGCCCCCTGTAGGGTCTGCCAGTCCTCCCCCAGCTCAAGTGAAGCCATGTCTTCTGTATCTGTATCCATTACAGCTGCCACAGTGCAGCCAATGTTGGCTATAGGCTTGGGGAATCTGGACAATGCATCTGCATTCAGATTCTCTTTTCCTGCTCGATACTTCACCTCAAAATCAAATGAGGCCAACTGAGCAACCCACCTTTGTTCCACAGCCCCAAGTTTGGCAGTTTGTAGGTGGGCAACTGGATTATTGTCAGTAAACACTGTAAACTTGGCACCAGTTAAATAGTCCTTAAATGTTTCAGTGATTGCCCATTTCAGTGCCAAGAGCTCCAATTTAAATGAGCTGTAGTTTGCATCATTCCTCTCTGCGGGATGTAAACTGTGACTGGCGTAAGCGATGACTCGCTCTTCTCCCTCTTGGTTTTGTGCCAGTACTGCACCCAATCCATGATTGCTGGCATCAGTGTAGAGGCTGAAACATAACATAAATGTAAACCAAAAAGGAAAACCAAGGCCACATTACCACACATACATTCTCCAGCTGTGTCTGTAAATCTTTGTCAATGCTTTGAATTCTCTCCCTGGGCACAGAACTTTCTGTTCGCTTGATCTCTTCCAGTATGGAAGGCCGTGTTGTCTCTCTAGCTCTTCCACAATCATTTTTCAGGACTTTCTTATGGGACCGTGGATCATTGTCAGTTAACAATGTTAATGTCATGTTGGATTTTAGTTTCCTTGCCCACATGCAGGTGCGCACAGAAGAACAGACTTTACTGTTAAGAGGGTTTGTTTTTAATCAGTCAAACGATTGTTCAAGAATCAAGACTAGAGGACGTTAGAAGGAAACGACTCGAACCCCGTACTCACTGTGACAGCCGTCTCTGCCGCTGGTTCCGGTTCCGGTCCGGATCTGCAGCTCATTTCCACCAGCAAAAGGCTGTTTATTTATGTCATTTGATGCAGTTTGTAGCTCGGTTTATTACACAAACAAGACAAACAGGACATGAAGTCACATGAATGTGACTTCATGGGGTCCGAACCAGGTAGGTTCGGGGGTCCGGGACAGCAGCGGATCGGAACGGCTTGGAGGTGCCAACCAGCGAGACGCGCCCGACCAGCGAAGTTCCAGGCTTGGCTCCGGGAAGCGGGATCAAGGTCTGAGAGGTAACAGAGAGAAAATGACAAAATGACTGGACAATACTTAACATGGACTATGAGAGATCTTAGGGCTGAGTCTGACCAACAAGTGGTAACCATCGAGCGATGACTGGTGGTTCCACCGCTTCTTAAGAAGCCTGCCGCTGGTTACCAGAATCCGTTGCAGGTGCGTCAGGCTGTCAAACTCCTTCGCGTAGCTCGTCTTTGGAAAGAACCCTCACTCCAACCTGAATCCTGACAGTTAATGTGATCAGATTTAAATGTGACCACCCAGCTTGAAAAGCTAGTAAACAATTTGTGGTTTTTGTTTTTGCAATTTCTGCAGACATCTTGGAGATAATCGGAGCACAACCTCTGCCACTAAGACGGATGTTTGACTGAACTGCCGGCTTCATAATTTCTTATCTCTCAGAAACGGACTGAATGTTATGTTTATAACGTAATCTTTGCTCGTCTTGCGGGAGGTTGCCACGGCATCCGCCACGGGTTCTCTTTGTTTAAGAGAGCTTAAACAAAGCCGTTACGATATCAAGTTTCCAGGCTTGATATTTATTTCTCAATTATTAATCAGCGCTTCCCTGAACACAGCGACGGTTGATTGACTAGCTGTACTTGGTGCTAACACGAGTAACAGTTTAGTCCAAAGCCTTTTCTGCTAAAATAAACTCTTCAGTGTATGTCAGATACAGACACATTGCCTATTGATCTGTTTAGCTAACGTAAGACTGTGTAGCAGACAGGCTTCAAGGTGTAGAAGTTGTGTCAGTTCTGCCGTTATGCTGTACTTAGCTAACGGGAAGCTAAGTTTGTTTGTGAGACGGCCACGCACGTGACCACGTAGTATGGGCATCAGCCAATGAAAGTGGCCCCTGTGGTAAGGTCCATTACGTTGTGCTGTGTAATTGTGACACAACGCAATTACACGGCATTCCATTTTGGAAGAAGCAGTTTATACTGTCGATCCCTTTTGTATGCCAGCTCCTCCAAAAGATCATTTTCCCCTCTATTTATATTTTGGGGTTATTCCACACTAAGGCTGTTCCTTGAGTGAAGGGACAGGTGTTTGCTTTTGTATGTAAATGCTGCCAAACGTTTTTAGTGTGATTGGATTGGATTTTACTCCATCATTTGGATTTTGGGATAGATAATCAAAAGCTTTAAATGGAGCATTTACTTCACCTTCCACGTTCGCCCAGATCAGAATATTATGGTTGTTTAACATAAGTGATGTTATTACAAAGAGATGTTATTACGTATTACAAAGAGTGCGCTGAGTCAAACTGTATCATCGTTATTGGTTTATTCAGAACCAACAAACTCCCAGCGTGGGCTTCATTATAACAATCAGCGTCACCCGGACTACCCAAGCCTGACGCTCTTTTATGATGTCATCACAGGTGGCCATTTGTAGTTTTTAACCATGCGTAACATTAACGCCACAATTCTCTGTACTCTATTTTAGTTTGGAGTTTTAGGACAGACATTTTAGGCTTTCCCCCCTCCCAAATAAAGTTCTTTATCATTTTGTCCAGGGTTTTAAATATAGAGTGTTACAAAGAACATAAGATTGTCGTTGTTAATTTTATTGCTGAGTGCTTTTACACGGACATGCCGGGTAAACTGTAAATAAAGTGAAAACAAAACGTCAATGCTTAGTATCGCAATATTCAATAAACACAAATTTAAACATAGATTTAGGAGCTAGGCTTGACTTAACTAACTGGTTATAAGGCAAAGTTTACTCTTAGAACACTTCGTAATGTAATCAACATCGGCATTCAAATATCACCGTGTAGCAAAACACAGCTAGCATTTTAGCATTTGGCTATATCAAATTATATATTTATTTGGCGATGTTCTCCACCACAGCCAAAGCGCTGTGACACAATTACGTTGTGCCGCGTAATGCTGCTGCTTATGTACGTGTGATTGTATACACACCTTGGTCACCTTAAAGCAGTGGTCCCCAAACTACGGCCCGCGGGCCAGATGCGGCCCGCCTCCACATTTGGTCCGGCCCCCTGAACAATACCAGAGTATTTTCATATATGTGCATTTTTATTTGATAAGTTGGACTTTTGCAATAAAATAAATGTTCCTTAGTAATGAACTTTATTTATTATTAACTACTAGTTAGTAACTGTTTTATACATGCATATAACTGACCCTAACCCTTTTTTTTATGTGGCGAACCCAGTGTTATTTGGTTATTATTTATTTCATAAATAGTGTTATTTCCTGGCTTTTGTTCTCTGAAGAATCCAGAAAAGGTTATTTGATTGTGCTTTCTGAAAAACAATACATTTTTATTTTTAGCACTCTTACAATCGTCACACTTTTTCTGTTACAAACTGACCCCGGCCCCCCATCAGAGAAGGGACAAGTTATGTGGCCCTCACAGGAGAAAGTTTGGGGACCCCTGCCTTAAAGTAATCAATACTGTTTGGAGTTAATCTGTTGATCCAAACCCGTTTTCTTTTTTTAGTGAGAATGAAATGACCCCATAGATGCATTTCATGCGCTTCGATGCACGGACCAATGCGTTGCACCTTTATAAGACAAAAACTGAGGTAAAGTACTATTTACATTCGAGTGAAGTTTTCACATACGTTTATTTTTATTTTCTTTATTTTGTCTGCGTGTTATGTTGTTTGGTTTGATGCTTCTTGGTCTAAATAACAATGAATGAATAACAATTAATTTTTATAAAATATGGCACCGCACATGCATGAGGCCCCAGAACGACTGTGGCAGTTACTATGCTGCCTAGAAAAATAATAAAGTCAGGTTTTCAACAAAAAGAGAGAGAAAAAGACATGAGAGTCAATTTGTAGCACAGTTTTTTTCCAAGAGTGGTGGGTAGACTCTGTGAGACTATCAATCATTTTGACCTCGACTGTCCACAGTAAAAAGAAATTCAGTTAGGCGACCTTAACATTGTTCACAGTACAACTACCGTTGACCCCTGTCCCAGTAAAAAACAGGTGAGCGACACTTTGTTCATTTACAAGCTAGTTAGCATCATTCCAGGGAATCTAGGATTTCTCTGTGTCTTTGCTCTTTTTACAATTATCAATATTTTTACTACTGACTGAAATTCAAATGATTATAAAAAACAGCCTCCTTTCTGCTCTGCAGCCAGTCCACACAGTGTTAGCTTGGCATTTTTTTAACATATTTGTTGAAACTATCATTATGTTGCGAAATTATGGCATGAGAGATAATATGTGAAAAATTTATTTCCTCTTCCTTCTCCCAGTGCTATCTAGAAACAACCAATCAGAGGCATCCATCCATCCAGCCCGCCTCACGATAGATGCTGCGCCGATCCGCCTGTCGATCTCCTGTTCCCTTCTTTCCTCATTCGTGAACAAGATCCCGGAGTTCACTGCCCCAAGTGAACTCCTCCACTTGGGGCAGGACAACCCCCCCGACCCGGAGAAGGCACTCTACCTTTTTCCGGCTCAAGACCATGGCCCCATATAATTGGAGCACACCCTCTGGTCCCCCTTTTTGAACAGGGGGACCACAACCCCATCTGCCAATCCAAAGGAACTGCCGCCGATGTCCATGCGATATTGCAGAGTCGCGTCAGCCAACACAACCCTACAACATCCAAAACCTTAAGGAACTCTGGGCGGATCTCATCCACCCCCAGGGCCATGCCACTGAGGAGCTTTTTAACCACCTCGGCGACCTTGTCCCTAGAGATTGGAGAGCCCAACCCAGAGTCCCCAGGCTCAGCTTCCTTAATGGAAGGCATGTTGGTGGGATTGAGGAGGTCTTCGAAGTATTCTGCCGCCTCGGCAATGGAGGCACGAACACGGTCCACTCAGACTCGATGTCCCCCACCTCCCCCTGGACGTCTTCGATGTTCTGCCGGAGATGGGAGTTAAAGCTCCGCCTCACAGGGGATTCTGCCAGACGTTCCCAGCAGACCCTCACAACACGTTTGGGCCTGCCAGGTCTGACCGGCATCCTCCCCCTCCACCGGAGCCAACTCACCACCAGGTAGTGGTCAGTGGACAGCTCCGCACCTCTCTTCACCTGAGTGTCCAAGACATGCGGCCGCAGAAACGACGACATAGTCTATCATCAAACTGCGGCCTAGGGTGTCCTGGTGCCAAGTGCACATATGGACACCCTTAACCCTGAACATGGTGTTCGTTATGGAAAATCCGTGACGAGCACGGAAGTCCAGCAACAGAACACCGCTCGAGTACAGATCGGGGGGACCTTTCCTCCCAACCATGCCCCTCCAGGTCTCGCTGTCATTGCCCACGTGAGACAATGACGTGCTCAATGACGTCATTGTGATCGCCCAGAGGCAGTCAAGCATAAACAACCACATCCTTTTACATTTTTGCTCTTCCAAATGAACTGATTTGAAGAGGCGGTAGATAAACAATTTTTCGGGGTTTCTTCATAGACTTTGGGTCTGAGTCCTCAGATTTCAGTTTGATATTTTTTGACTCAATGGGTGGAAATCTGTTTTTCTTTGATAATGAGATGTCTTTAAGCTTATTCTTCATCTCTTCATTGGTGGCATCTTGCAGTTTTATTCTTGCTACATATGCACTAATCTCTGCTTCTTGGGCTTTTATCTGTCTTCTGAGAGCTTTAAATTTGGTCTGACTCACATGCACTTCATGCAATGCATCTTCTGGCAGATAGTCTAACTTAGATTTGAGATTCTTCACCACATGATGCAGCTTCTGCTCCTCAAGCTTGAGATCCTTAATTTCTGTCTCTTTCTCTTCCAGTTTTTTGGACAATCTGCGGTTCTCAATTCGATACCTTTTTAGTTTTTCTGTTTTCCTGTCGGTGTATAATATCGGGAGAAGTATAATATCTCCTCTCTCTTCATCTAGCCCTAACCTTTGCACCTTAGAATAAGTTGCTCTAACCACTTTAAATTTCTGAGCATTCTCATGGTGTCGCAGAACTTCCTTAGTTAGCTCTATAATCTTACAATCCTGTTCACGAATTAAATCAGCCTGTATTCCAATTTTTCTCTCATTAGTGTGAAGTGCTTCTGTGGCTCTTCTGTTTTTTGTCACAGCGTCTTCTCTCTGCATCTTCAGTTTCATAAAATCCTCTTGTGTACGCTGGAGGTCTTTTTCCAATTTTATTTTACTTTCCTTGGCGATCTGAATCGTTTCAGCCATCCTTATCTTCATCTGCTCCACTTGATTCTTCAGAAACTGATTCTCTTGCTGGGACTTTTCCAGGAGTGTCTGGGTTTCAACAACCTCTTTCTCAAGACTCGCTGTAGAAATGTCCAGTTTGTGGGGTTTTTTCTGCAGGATTGCTCTTTCTGTGTGTGCATTTTCAAATTTCTCCTGGAGGTTTTGGTACTGCAAATCTTGTTTTGACAACTTCATCTCAAAATCGTACAAAGACTTGTGTAGTGACCTGACTTCTTTTCTTAAGCTCAAATTGTCCTCATCCATGTACTTTACCCGCTTCAGTGATGATTCTTCATTCTGTCGATTTCTTTTCGCCTCAAGTTCTATTTCTTGGGTAACTTTGTGTTGTTTCTGAATCTCTTCTTTTAGAGCATCGATTGCCTTTTGCTTTGCATCCAAATCGAGCTTAAGATTGCCAATCGTTTTCAATTTCGTTCTCATAAGATCTAACTGCTTTTTAAGGTCGACTTTAAGGGCCTCTGATTCTTTTCTAAATGTGGTTGCTTTCTGGTTAGACATGTCTAGCTGTATTTTCACTCTTTGGTTTTCATCTGTAAGCTCCTTCACCTGTTTTTCTGCGGCCACCGCTCGTTCTTTGTACACCTTCATTGATGCTACTGTATCATCCAGATGGTACCCCCGTCTGGTTTCAGTCCTGAGAGCATATGTCTTCTCTGCAAGACATCGTTCCGTGTATTTTACCTGTCTTTCGAGTTCCTGAATTCTAGTTTCACTTTCCTGAAGTTTAGTCAAAATCCCTTTATGATTGCTAGAAAGTTTAAAATGTTTAGCCTCTAACTGTTTAATTTCCTTCTTTTGCTTACATACATTGTCCAGCTGTGTCTGTAAATCTTTGTCAATACTTTGAATTCTCTCTCTGGACACAGAACTTTCTCTTCGCTTGATCTCTTCCAGTATGGAAGGCCGCGTTGTCTCTCTAGCTCTTCCACTATCATTTTTCAGGGCTTTCTTATGGGACCGTGGATCATTCTCAGTTAATTGATCCGACCTGGTCTTGGTCCGCGAATCTTGTGATGAACGTTTCACTTCCTTCTTCTGCTTACTTACATTGTCCAGCTGTGTCTGTAAATCTTTGTCAATACTTTGAAAACTCATCAGTTAATGCGGCATAATTGAATACTGTAAACCTTTCTTACGGTGGCCGCCGTACTTTCTGCTTTAATATAAGGTTATCATCAGGTTTTTCCATGAATGTTAATATCTCTTTGTGAAATATCTGAAGTTTTATATCTTTTTCTTTAGGATAGAAAGGCACCTCAAACCTATGATGTAAACAGAAACTTTCCATAAGTAGGAAAGAAATAAAAATGCATCCTAATTTGGACTATTTCTGAGTTATTAAGTCATCTGACAGTTTTGATTGTGTCTCTGTTGTGTTCGTAGTCTGAATGGTTTAAAGGGCCGTTTTCATGTTCAGTTCCATCTCAACCTTAACAGACATAAACAAGCAGTGAATAAATCGACTTTCAATCAGTTTTTTGCAGCAGAGTTAATAATAATAAACACGTTTTCACTGAGGCTCTGTAAGAGCCATATGAATGAAATAAGTAATTATTGATATGACAGGAGCAGCGACTTTGACACCTGGGTGGTGGGTGTGTCGATGTGGGCGTGACGTCACCAAGTATGAATGGGAAGGTCACTGGCCTGCTGGCTTTGTGTGTATGAGGAAGCGGTGAGCGGGGCGGTCAGTCCTTGCAAAGTTTGGAGTATGATGATCAAAATGGAATAAATCGATAATTGTGACAGAACAAAGAAATGGTTTGGAGTTGATTGATACACGGACAGATGAGATTCCCATTGGTTTGTCGTGTTTTATAATAATAAAACATGTTTATTATTATTATTAAGTCTTTGGTGCAAAAAACTGATTGAAAGTCGATTTATTCACTGCATGTTTATGTCTGTTAAGGTTGAGATGGAACCGAACATGAAAACGGCCCTTTAAACCATTCAGACAACCAGCATAACAGAGACACAATCAAAACTGTCAGATGAATTATTATCCCGCGATAATAACTCAGAAAAAGTCCAAATTGCGATGTATTTTTATTTCTTTCCTACTTACGGAAAAATTCAATATGGCTTCGGTGACGAGAAACAAACTGTTCATTTGCAGCTTAGAGTCACAATGAATCACCGCAAACATTAAAAGCACATAAATGTTCTGAGTGAATTCATTTAAGCTTGATTTGCTAACAGCAATTAGCCTGATGGCTAAGTTTTTTACTTGTTTTATGGTTCACTTTGTGAGTGTTTCTTCACAAGGTCAATACACGCGCCTTTTTTTCCTCTGTGGGCTAACTAGCCTAACATTAAAGCCAATCTGTTTCAAACATACTTCAGCGTGTAGAGTAGAGGTTTCCTGAGTACCGCTATATAGTCTGAGTTCTACAAAATGACCAAAAAAAAATTTACATGGAGAAAAGATAGAGACAAGTACAGCTCTTATTTTCCAGCAAGACAATAACCCAGGTGAAACTACATAGAAATTGAAACAGTTTTGTCGAAACAAAGATGTTCTGGGGTTAGGGTAAGGGTTTGTCAAAGCCCTCAATCCCATAGAAAACTTTTAGCAGGACTTCAGCAGAATGGGATTACATTGCAGTCTCCAGATGTGACTGAGACATATTCATTCTGGATAACTACATGCTGTGATTGTAGCTAAAAGTGCATCTAAATACAGACTTGAAGGGCTGGATACTTGTGCAATCACTTGTTTTATGTTACACGTCATTTTGACATTTATTAAAATATTTCTTAGTTAAAAAAAATAGTCAAATTAGCTGAATTTTGTTGATCAGGACGGATTTGTAAAGGCAATGAATAGAGCATCAAGGGAATTAATACATTTTATAGGCGCAGTCAGATGGCACAAACTCCAACACTGCTTCAGCAATACAGCAAATCTTTAACTTATAAAAATATCATTTTAAAATAATTTTGTAGATTTTTATTGCTTCTGGGTTTATTGCGTTGTTTATGAGAACACGAACGCATTTTGTTCTAATCGTAGCAATAAAGCCATTTTTTTAAAAATGTGATGGCAACTGTCTGCCAGCAGAGGGCAGCATTGTTCAAATAATTGTTGAGAAATTACTGGTGATTTTTGTTGGCGCTCGTTCCTCCTTACTGAGTCTGTGTCTTTAAGTGCAGCTTCTCGTTGGAAATTCAAATAAAGATCATAATCACAACCTTCAAACAGGATGTGGGGTCTAGTTCGGTCTGTGTGTTTAGTTGAAGTGGTAAACATGTCGATTCTCCACTCTGGAGCTTTTGGATCAACACGGACACTAGAGGGATGACCATCGGTCCCTCTGCCAGCAACAGATCTAATCAGAACAGACAAGGGACTGGTGTATTGATCATTTTAATGGCAAAGTTACACAGTAATTCAAATAAAAGAATAGGAAAAAGAACAGGTGTATTTTTTTGTGTGTGTTCTTAGATTTCTAAATGTATTATTTACAAACTACTGTATGTGTCATAACGTTTTGTAGCCTTTCCAGTAAATACAGACTATATCTGATTTTTAGTCAGGCATCCGCTGAGGCTTCGTTTTTCGCGTGTATCCTCTTTCTCACGTGGGGATAAAGGAAAGAGGAAACTGTTGGCAGGACAACCATGTCCCTAAGGCATGAAAACAGGGATATCCAGAGAGGGAGTTCTTCAGATAGAGATCCAAAAGTTAGGTTTTTCTTTTTAGGGAGAGCTGTTTCAATTGAGATGAAGTTTGATTTTTCTCTTTCAAAGATCTTGATGTGCCCCGTCAGAGACGCTGCCAAATAACTAAAGATCTGTGTATATGTCATATTTTCCTTTGTTTCATGAAGACTTTAAATTAGCTTATAATGGTAAAATCTAATAAAATATCATCCCTCTTTTTTCAAACTTAAGGCTGCTTCAGCAAATCATCTAGTAAGGAAGTTGAGCTAATCCTATATATTTTTATTTTCCCGTTTTCCTCTTCCTCCGTTTGGACATATGAGTTGCATCCTGTTGGCTGAGATTTATCCTCAGGAAGATTTCAGCACCTTGTGTCTCACGTCCTGCCATGACATCCTGTTGAACCACTAGAATAAATTTAGACAAGAACATTTCTGTCCCAGTACATCTGAGGACAGGGCTGCTGTTTCTTTCTTTTTTTCGTAACCAGGGGCCGTCTGTTGCAGCTGATTATGAGTCAAGAAGGCGAAAAGAGTCTTGGAAAAAGAGCACATTCAACCATACGAGGGTCGTTTTCCCTGCAGTCCGTGGAAGGTTGATGGTAGACAGCAAAACACAGCCTCTGTTTTACAGATGCAGAAAATGATGTTGAGCATGTTCAGAGAGAATGAAGAGTTTGTTTGACGCTGAGATCAAACCAGCACGAGTTAAATGACGAGAGTACAAAACATCAGTGACATCAGCAGGCCAAACGCCAGGAAATCCCTAAATTAATTTACTGATAAGCAGAGGGCCGTTATGAATACTCATGGAAGATGCATGACCCAAACTTTGACAGCTGTAACACCAAAAAAAAAAAAGGAAGAAAGAGATAAATAAAAACAATGTTAATATGATCAGATTTAAATGTGGCCACCCAGCTTGAGAAGCTAGTAAACAACTTGTGGTTTTTGTTTTTGCAGTTTCTGCAGAGATCTTGGAGATAATCGGAGCACAACCTCTGCCACTGAGACGGATATTTGACTGAACTGCCGGCTTCATCATTTCTTATCTCTCAGTAAGAGCCACAAAAACTTACCAGATGTTTCAACTGCGTTTAATAAAGAATGTTACTAATAAACAGACACCTCCTGACTGGACGCAGCGACGTTAACACAAACAACCATCCTGCTACCGGTTTGCTCTCTGTGATGCAGCCGCAGTGCACTTTGGTTTTCACAGGAACAAAGTTTGCAGCTTTTCCACTCGAGGCTTCGGAGGGAGGACGCTGCGCGCCGATTCTTTGCATTCTTCAGGGAGAGCAGAAATGTGGAGGCGAGGGTATAAAAACACAGACAGATCAGAGGGGGTCACCAGCACCGAGGGGAAAAATGAGCTGGAGGAAAAACACAGGAGGCGACAAACGGCCAACCCCAGGGGGAGACTGAGTGGAAAAGGAGGCAGGAGAACACTCTGCGAGAGAAATTATGTCAAGAGGAAAAAAAAAACTCATTGGTGGAAAACTTTTTACTTTTCAGACAACACGCTGCTTGTGCTTCTAGGTCACATTACTCACTCTGTCTGCTCAAGTGCCCAGACGGCCGCTCTGGTTCTGTTCGAGCTTTCTACCTGTTAAAGGGGAGTTTTCTTTTCCGCTGTGTCTACACGCATGCTCAGGAGTGAATGCTGCAAGTGGACGACTCGATGCAATCTGCTCGGCTTCCTCAGATGGACCACTTTTTAAGACTATTTGAGTAACAAATTGAACTTGATGCACAGTTTGATAGCTAGGATCAGTTTAGAACGTCAGTAGGACAGGATAGACAAGGTGCCTGGAGATACAATGTGTTGGAAATTGTTTATATATCAATAAACTGAGTTGAATTACTTTCTAATAAATCTTCAAATAACAAGCAGGTCCCTCTGGCAACATGCCCAAGAATGTCCACATCACTTTCAACGATGAAACACATTCGATATCAATCCCCGTTCTTCACGTTCCTACCAAATCAAAAACACTGGTGGGTTTTTCTCATATTTTGTACAGCCTTTCCAGCTTAAATGTGTTTCCTTTTTTTTTTTTTTAATCGCAAAAGGACTGTGTTTTGCCCCTGATTTTTATTTTTTTTTTTTCACTTAAAAAAAAATATCTGCAAACATCTGCTTAAACCTTCGCACAAAGCCTCCCGTGATCATGTTTGATGGTCGTTTTGTTGGCCCCGACAGGAAAGAGATGTGCAGCAGCTCCACGCATCAAACAGTAAAAGAAAAAGAAAAAAAAAAGGACCAATTCACAACACAAGCGCACACATTGTGCAGTCAGCATAAAAGAAAACTGCAATGTGCAGTAATATGGACAGCAGAGTTTATGGCTTCTCGTTATCATGCATAAAAACAGCAGCTGGTCCAACACAGGCTCTGAGTCTCTTGGTCTTTACCGCAGGCTCTTTACACTGAAGCTGCTTTTCACTCTTCAACAACTAGGATGTGTGCTTGTTATTCTTCAGCTCTCATCTTTGTCTGTTGTTTTATTATTATTATTATTATTATTATAGATAAATAGAACGTATTTGTTCTCTGTTTATTGTCCCCTTCATTCGTCTTCCTTCTTTCATTTCCCACTCGGCTGGTCTTGGGCCGGCTGCCGTGAATTATCCCATGACTGGGTCAGGTCCAAAGTAGCAGCCAACAGTTTTCCCTCCGTTCCCAGAAACGGAGCTGCTGGTTTAAAATTGAACACCTGGAGACACGACCAGAAACCTCGCCACAGTCCCACCTTGTTATATTTGTCTGATATCAAACATCCAGAATTACTTGATTCTGTTGATTCTCTGATTTCCTTCAGATTGATGAGAGTAAAACCAGTTTTTTTTTTTCTCTCTCTCTGTTGTCTCTTGTACTGAAAATGTTGTAACTTGGAATTTTGCAGAAAGTGGCAAATTTAGTGAACATCTTGTTTATTGTGCAAAAACAAAAGAAAGGTTTCTCCCAAGTCCCTGTGCTGCTGCTGCTGCTTATTGGCTCATTATATTTCATAATAAATAGATGCATAACTGAAAAAAAAAAAAATTGGGGTCTGGCATCGAAATATTCTTCACTTACAAAAGATGAAATCAGTTTCACTGAATTTACAAACTTACATGAAGCACTGTCAGCGATGTCTGAATTACAAATAGCATGTTTCAACAAACTGGGATAAAAATTCAAAATTCATATTTTCTCCTAGTGGTTTTTATCTTGTTGTCTTGGCCTCACAAAGCATAATAGATGTAAATTACGATGATTAGTAAAAGAAGTTGAATGTGCTGTGGTGGCGCAAGGGGTTGGCACGCCCCACATTTGGAGGCCTGAGACCCGCGGACGTCGCGGGTTCGACTCCCGGTCCCGACGACCTCTGCCGCATGTCCTCCTTCAAAAATGGCGCCGGCTCTGGCTCAGCTGGCTGCCTGCAGACGCCGCTCCTGTCGTGTGTGTGTTAATCTGTGTATAAAAAAATTCTTGCTGTAACTGCGAAATAATTTCCCTGCTGGGATGAATAAAGTAATTCTTCTTCTTCTAAAATGTGTTTCACTTGATGGCTTAAAATGACTTCTGCCTGTTTACCTTTTTAGAAAGAGAAGCCCGCTGTTCTCTATTTTTTTTTTACTTATTTATTTATTTTTGAACAGAGGTCTTGGTTGAAAATATTTTTTAGTGTTTTATCAGCAACAAGGACGGGGTTTGGATCACTCTTGCTTTGAAAAAGCCTGCTGTTATTAGAAAAGTTTGCATTAAAAGATCATTCGGGTGCTTTTGAGAAGAAGTCGCTGGATGCTTGTGGTCCTAAACACTATGACAGTAAAAGGAGTGGGGGAAAAAAAAACGTTCTTTCTTTGTCTCTGTTGCGTCTGCCTTCTTGTGAAAGCCTTTTAGCACGGCTGAGGAGCTCTGAGGCGGCTTTGTTTGCGCTTTAAATTCACTTACAGCTCATCAGCCTGTTTAGGAAAGTAATGAATCAAATTACTCAGGCTGAGTTACCCAGTAGGCCGCAGTTTGCCCAACATAATTGTGTTGTTGTGCTCTGTCGTTTGCTGCATCCCGAGTGATTGATTGGGGGACGCAAAGTAAGGAGAAGAGCTCTGTGCGGCCCACTCTGAGCTGGGGCTGCGGGTTTTATGGTCAAACATGAAGTGTAGCAGTAATTGATGTGAGGAAAAGAGGGAAATGTTGTTCTGCAGCTTTTTAGCCTCGTTTAGAGCTCAGCTGAAGGCAATGGTCCGTGTCCCAAATGTTTTCTCAAACGACCAAATGTGGTTGTTGTGGTTCTTGGCTTTGAAACTTTGCGAATACGCTTTTAAACCTACTGGAATTAGTTTTGTTTTATGTTTTTTTGTTTTTTTGAGAGGATCTCTCATCCCACTGTATGTTCAATCTGGTTAAAGATTCCTTCAAACCAAAACACAACCAGGAGACTCTGCAGCCTCATTCTTCAAAGCAACACGACGGCTGAACCTCCCTTGCCGACGCCTGTCTGTTTTATTCATCTCAAATCAAATTTTCTTTGCAGAGCACATTTCAAAGTGCTCGACACCACAACAAACACAGAAACGCAAAGTCGTGCAGCATAGAATCGACAATCAAACCAGTTTCCTGTCCAGCCTCTGCCAGACGTGTGCTCAGGAAAGTGAACGAGTGAATGATTAAAAGGAAAATATGTTTGGCCTAAAACAACATTTAAATTACACACGGAGTATCTCAAAGTTTTCTTTTAATATATAGAGAAAGAAATTATTAAGTGACATGTTTGAAGGTCCTGCTTTTTAGAAAAAAGTCAAAGGTTCAGAACAAGTTTTAGTGGGCAAATAGCTTTAAGTAATCACCAAGACAACGTATTAGTGTCTTAGTGATTTTTGCCTTAGCAAAATAACTGATATTTTTAGTCTGCAGTTGTTTGTAAATCTGAGCTTTAGGTGTGATTTAGAGTGAGGGGTGGAGTCTTTAACCCCCCTAATGTAAGCTTGGCTCCCCTGAAGGCAGTAAAAATAACTTTTAAAAAACAGTTGTTGAGTATTTGTGTGTATTCATCCAGATGAAGACTAAGTGTAGCTCAGGGTTCTGATTTCTGATGAACATACTCCCTCTTCAGCACATTTTGAGCAATTTTAAGGATGTCTCTTCTCACTGCTACACAGTCATATTCAAATATTATTTTATTTGTTTTTATGTTATTTGTTTTTACAAATTGTATTAAATCAATCTCTTTCCTCAAAAATTCTACACATAAATGCTCCATTATGTTAATGTGGAAAAAAATAAAATAAAATCTCATGTCAAAGTCGATGGAAATCTTTCGCCACATGACTGTGAATAGTTACCTAACGCGATGCCTCGGTTTGCTATTTTTCATAAATTTGCACACAACAACAAAAAAAACAACAACACCTCAAACTTTTGCCCACGTTGTCATAATTTGTGTGCTGAATTTGGAGGAACGAGAATAATGTCAATATGGCTGCAGCATAAAATGTGCGAAAAGTGAAGCACTGTAAATACGCTCTGGATGCACTATGTGTGACCTTGACTGTGTTTTTTGTTTGTTTGTTTGTTTTGCTTTTTTTTTTTTTTTTCTTTACCTTAGGTAGTCACATTCAGTCACTGGGCCATTCATATTTATATCATTTATGAAGTGCTGCTAAATTAAGTATCATCTCTCCATCTCGACTAGATAATTGCAAAGCGTTGTTCACCAGTCTCAGGAAAACGTTTGACCGAGTCGTTAAAATCTTCTCATCTCTGCAGCACCTATAAACCCAGCTTACAGCTCGATCTTTGCTGAGCTGTTTGCTCTGCGTGCGCACGCAACACTGTGGGTCATTATTTTGGCTGAGGATCCTTTTTTACGGACTCAAATATCGAGACTTTCCGAAGCTGTAAGAAGCACTGAGATCAAGGAAAGGACAACGAGAAAGTCTGCCTCCACGGCAGCAACAAAAAAATCCTTGAGCTATTACTCAGGAATTAACCGCATGCTACGCAGCGTCATGGTGATCTGTAACTCCTCAGCCTTAAATGTGTTGATTGTGGGACTACTCTGACCGAACGCATCACTGTCATTATATCAAATTAACTTCTAACATCTGTTTCTCTGTGGCTTTGGAATCCACGCAGAGTGCATGCAGTGACCCGGAGTCGACTAGCATCTGGTTCACATTCCGTCTGGTCGACTTTGTCCCTGCTGGATGTTTGTTTTCATTTCTTTCTTTCATTATTTTATTCATTTTCTGGCTGCAGGGTTTTTAAACGGCGTTGGCTTCGATGAATCATCGACACCTAAAGTGATGCTGAAGATAACGACAGCCCTGGTGAGACTCATTTCTCAGCAGCATTTCTGCCGCGTTTGTCTCAGTAGCACAAATCTTCAGGGACATTTTAAGTGGCATCGTTTGCTGACACATTCAAATTCCTCTACGTTCATCAAACGGCCGCACATGGGCAAGAGTAAAGATTTTAACCAGCTGAAATTGTGGGGGTATAATTTCAAACTGAATATTTTTCCTCCTCTTGGAGGCTAATCCATTGTCACGTCTTTCGGCGTGGGATTCGGTTTTAGAGAAATCGTTTAACACAAGTCCGTTCAAATGCATGTTTGACCGGCGGTGCTTCAAATTCAATTCGACTCAAATTCCAAAAGTACTTTATTGATCCCAAAGGGAAATGAAATCAACTGCATCCCACTGTTCTGGTGGGGACGGTGTTGTCCACACAGAAGTTTAATTTGTAATCGGACACACACACTGATGTCCTCTCTAAAGAGAAATCCAATTCGTAGCCTCAAATCAACCTCGTAGGGGTTCTTCAGCTTCTTGCGACCGTTTTCTCGCTGCTATTTTTCCAATAGGTAATCTACTAAGAGGAAGCCATTTCCCACTTGATCACAAGGGTTAAGATCTCCTCGCCGCCTAGAGTTATGAAGCAACCTGCGCCTGCTTGTTGGACTCTGCTGCCTCTTTATCACACAAGACATTATTCCATGCCTGCATAGCCGCAAAAGCAAACCACCAAAACAGGGAGGTTGTGGGCTGTTTCTTTCTGCTCTCCTCCCAGAGGCAGAAAGAAACAGCCGTAAGTAAGAAAGTAAGTTCATACGGGATGTTTTACAAGCTGAGCTGTGTGAAAACGGACTCTATAAATCACTTCTGAGCTGCTGTTTTCCAAAGGAGTAAGGGGTTCCTGCGGGGTGTAGAAACATTCTCTCTGTGAACCACTGAAGGCCAAACTGGATCAGTTCATGTTATTACACCTGCGACCAATAAGAGGATCTCTAGCATGGACTCTCTGCATGCTAGAGGTCGACCAGCGAGAACGCGGGGCGACCAGCTGCTCACGTCTCCCTATTTACCGCCTTATCATTCCTTTATGTGCGTATTGTTCTCTTCCTGTCCACTTCATATGGCTTTTTATTGCGTTTAAAGGGGATTTTTTTGCTGCATCTGTTGATTGACAGAGCAGTGACATTGACTCACGGGCTCAGGTGGCCGGAATGGAAAAGTATAACCGCGTCCAAAACTTCAGAGCAGAAACTATTTCTTCGAATGTTTCTTCAAAAGTTAGAAATCGGCAGGTTTTGCAAAAAAAAGAAAAAAGAAAACAGTTTGAGACGTTGTTAAAAAAAATGCCACCTTAGATAAATCCGAATTACATGCCAGCACAAATGCAACATACAACATAGAGAGCAGATGACCAGTTTGTAACCAAAATCCCTTTCATATGTTTTTAACGTTTTAAAGGAATAGTTCCGGATTTTAAAAATAAGTCTGTTGAAAGATTTAAGCAATCGCTCACAGTCGTTTCAAACTAACGCTTGTTTCCATTTGGTGTAAATCCGGACAAGTCAAACTCAGGAATTGTTCAAGACCAAAGCAGATTTTTACCATCTCAAAACAGGCCTAATTTAACGACGCAAATGCTACAATGGTTTAAAAGTTTATGAAATAGCGCCAGCATAGATCATCACAACATTTCTGAGATGGGAAGTTTTTTTTTATTCAATAGCAGAAGCCCATCTTGGTCCCACCGGGTCAAGGGCTAGCTGTTAGCGTTAGCCTCTGGAGCCAACTAATCTGGATTTATATCAAACGAAGACAAGACAGCAATCTACTCTGGAGAAGATAACTTATTTTTACCTTTAACATTGTAACATCTTCTCACCTGTGAATGCCTGCAAAATCTATACCTGAACTGAATTACAGGTAGTTCTTTAACCCTTTAAGTATCTGTATAAAGCAACACTGTGAATATTTAACATGAACAGACAAACTTATTGTAACAGTAACTACTATGTAGTTACTAAAGACAGACAAGATGGAAATTGTACATATTCCCCTCATCTAGGTGTTTCTATTTGTTTTAATGTATCTATATATAGAGAGCTAAAGATTTGGACTCAGACATCAAATGAAGCATTAGATCCTAGTTCAAATGTGGTAGCAAAAAAAAAAAGACCATATGTCCAGACACTGAGCAAAGTGGCCATTTGATAAACATTTGACCGTAGCTCAGTCCTTCAGCATCAAGACCTCCCTATGAAAAATCCTGAGCCATCTATTTTCTATGTTTTCAGATCTCTAGGAGTTCAGTCCGTTACTCCACTGCTCTAAGCCTTTTCTAAAGTAAAACTAAATGGAATCTGATGCCTGTAAAAAAAATAAAAATAAATAAAAAGTAGATAAATACATAAACATCTGGTACTGGTCGCATTCCACACATCTGAAGTTTAACAACATATTTCAGCAAACAGCATAAAATTAGGGCCGGTGGGGTGTTTTGTCAAACCGCTTGTAGGAAAACAAATGAGACTGAATCATCTGGCAGCTTCAAATCTCGACACTCGTAGCACAGCCGTCATGTTGCACAACTCTTGCGAAATGAGGGGAAAAGATGGCTTCTCGGGTGAAATGTTTGTTTTCTCTCTTCCCCGGCTGAAGCTGATCCATCACTGCCTGCTACCTGCCACCCGGAGACTGCGCTCGCAGCCTGGAATAAATGATCTTCCTCTTTAGTGAAAAATGCATTTGTCTAATTTTCCTCGCTTGGGAGGAAAGTTAGACAAATACAAGTAACTCGACTCACAAATTCCTCTGTTTCTGTCTCTCTCCGAGGGAACAACAATGTGTTAGCCATGTGTTAGGTTTTTACTCGGAACCCTACGGAGGACACAGTGAGCTAAATTTTGGCTATGATCATGTGATTTCTAAACCTTTGTCCATCGGGACACTGTTTTCTTTAGTGAGCAGACTAAGTCAAATCAGCAGAATGTTTGCTGCTCACATGGATAGTCCACTCTGCACTCCCAGAAAAAATGCAAACAAAGGGGACAATGGCAGGACAATCACTACATGCAGCCACTGGCATCTTTAAACATGAATGATTAAGCACTGTTTATTAAAAAATAAACAGCAGACAAATAGTGTTGGGGTGTTTACTGATTTGTTGGGGGTTTTTTCAATTTGGTTGAATCTTGTAAGTGTCTAGTGTGCTGAGGGTGTCTGCAGACACATAATAGGCAGTCGTGGTCAGTATCTTAAGTACATACTTTGAGTATCTCTGCTTCACTTGACTTTCGCTCCACTATATTTTCAAAGTCAAAAATTGACTCCACTACATTTGTAGGAAGCCTGTCATTACTCGCTCCTTTTAGGGATAGTTTTGTCATTCACCATTGCTGAAAGGTAATTGGTCACAATTACTTTGTGACCTTCTTGTCCTCCTCACAAGAAGGGGAACCAATCACAGCCACTGCTCATGTAACCTGACTCACAAATTTACACCTTGGATGGATTTGGAAATACTTCATCCTCGCTCAGTGTGGTGAGCTCTCCAGTACAGGGCCAGTCTGGTGACATTATTTTTCAAATGTTTTTTACGAGAAGTATAGACTTTTTGTAGCAGAGTGGTTCTACATGCCAGATTTCAGAACGTTACAGCAGTTTAATGACATTGGGAAAATGCAGTACTTTCGAATACCCACGTATTTTCAAAAGTAACTAAGCTGCACTGTGCAACTTTTATTTAAATATATATATATAAATATATATTTTTGCTTATTTTTCTAAGTTATCATTATGCCATGACATTATAACATAAGACATGGTTCTGCTGTCATCTGGAGAAATACACTGCTCCCTCAGACATAACCAATCAGATCCAGGAGGAGGGTCTGCCAACCAACCCGCCCCGACGGCGAGCGTTCATTTCTTCAGACAGAAATAGTAGCACTGGCAGGACACTGAGGAGGTTTTTTTCTCCTAGATTAGTTGTCTCAAAAAACACATTTTTTGTAAAAGTTACATAATGCATCACTGCCTCCAAGTGATATTTTTCTAAAATAACAATAGGATTTTTAACAACTCTTCTCACCCACATACGGTTAATACTACCTTACTCGTGATGACTGATTTTATTTCAAAATATGCTTTTTGGTCAAAATTGCCGTAAGCATCCATCCAGTCCTTTTCTAACACCCTCGTCCCTAATGGGGTGGAGTGCTGGTGCCTATCTCCAGCTAACGTTTCAGGCGAGAGGCGGGGTTACAGCCTGGACAGGTCGCCAGTCTGTCGCAGTATCCTAAACATGCTATTTAAAATAAAATCACTTTACCAAAAGTTAAAACTGTGTTGTTTCTGGAACTTAATGCCAGCTAATGTTGTATATAATGATAGTTGTCTTCTATACATTTAATGATGGTTAAAAAGAAATTTTAAGAACAGATAATTAAACCGATAATATTTCAGTAAACTGCAGACAATGTGAGCTTCTGCTTGTGAACTGAACATATTACAGTAGAGATAATTATGTGCTTAACTTAAAATTGCATGCACTCTACCATGTTGATTTTGTTGCTATCGTTTTGTTTTAATTGAATTCCTAAGATGAAGTGATCTGTGATGAAATGAATTAAAATCATCTCCGCAAGCATCATGAGGACGTGGACAGGCTTAGACAGACGTTGAGCTGAGCAGAACCTCAAAACAAAGTGATTAAAGTGGCAGCTGAAACCACGCATCAGACTGTGGCTTTATGTGTCACAATAAAATAAAAAAAAATCCACTGACAAACACTAAAGAAAAACGATGATCAATATCTATATGCCAAACGAGCGCTAAGGTGTTGCTTAATTACTTCTGGATGAGAAGACTTTACTGACTTCATCCAGCCACTGCACTGCTAATTGGAGGAGGGAAGGAGGAAGCGTCTAATTTTCCAGAGTTCACAAGGAAACCATTCTGCTGGTCAATGAACAGAACGAAGGGCCTTGAAATAGGCCCAAAACAACCATCCAGGGACTTATACAGACTGTATTCAGGTCCTGTGAATGGGAGTGATGGCGGAGTCGCAGAAGAGGGACCGGTTCTGCTCTACATTCATCCAGATGGATATAACTAATGATCCTGTGACGGTGAGCTGATTTTGTGCTGCCTGTCCAGTGCTCTTCCTCGCTCTCTTAACTTCCTCTGCAGGGAAGTTAACAAAGTCCAGACTGAATTAAAATTTTAAAAAAATTAAAATATTCAAACGGGGTCCCTTTTTTGCAATGAATGTTTGATTTTCAGCCTAGGAAAAAACAATAAAAACTCTAAACCTAAGTCGCTTTTTAATCTGGAGTTCCTCAGGGCTCCTTGCTTGGCCCTGGAGTTTTTTGGAAAATAGATGTGAATTTCACATGGTGGAAAACGAAGTGACATCAGCAGAAGACATGTACAAAAGTGACAATCAAACAGAGTCTCAGATATTTCTGACTGTAAAAATCGACCCCGGGTTGTTACCTGCTCTCAGCAGCTGTTACTGCCTGAAAGACTTTTATCCCAAGTAAAACCACTTTAAGTTCTGTCTACTGAAGATGAAATACTGATTCCTCATAAGTGCTCTACACAACCTCAAAACGTCCCCCTGTAACGGTCTTATTTTTAATTACTTACAACACTTCTTTATGAAACTTGCATCTCCAAAACACATTTATCCAGTTTTACAGCCGGAGTTCCTCAAGGAACTGTTTTTAGAAGCAGATTGTTTTTAAAATATTTTTTCATTGTAGAATCGGTGTTGATTAAATTGATTTTTTTTCTCAAGGTGAAATTGTAGAGTGTCTTAATTGTACGCCTTTCTCATGTATGTTTCATTTCAATGTTGATCTGAAAATAACCTTTGTTTAGTGAGAAAATTAGTTCAGATATAGAGGACTGCGCTTTATATTTATTGCAAACGATTGCGGAGCTCTTGTCGTCTTTTCTCTGCATTTGGAATACAAAATACAGACACTGAACCTCTTTATGTAGCTTCAGTCAAAGACATTCAGGCCAGCCACCCTCAGCAGATGATGGGATTTTAATCTGCGAAAGCTTGAGTAAACGTTTATTTTGTAACTGTTATAAAGCATAGCCATCCACTCTGTCACCCAGCCCTGTGCCGTTCCTACTGTCAGCAAGCAGTGGAAATGTTAGGTATTGGTTTTCACTATCAGCAGCTAGCAGACGATATGTAATCAGCACCCAGCCACCATAATTCTTGAAACTTAGGATCGTGGAGTAGTCTGTGCACAGTGAAGGCTCTCCCCTGGTTTAATGCGACTTTAATTTCAGGCTGATCTGATAACAGCTAAGTTGAGTGAAAATGGATGATTTGCTTTTCCTGCTACTACATGTCTTAGCTAGCAAAGAGAAACAGCAGAGGTGCGCACTGCTGACTTTTAAAGGCACAAAGCAGAACAATCCTGGAAACGGCCTAAACTTCTCCTTTGTCTCACATTTTCAGTCACTAATTAAGTGGTTTGATATGCTCCACACTTTATTATAGTCTATTTTATTTTTCTATATTTTTCTAAATAAGTTGACTAAAAAAGTTGTCCTTATTGCAGCTCTATCTGGAATCAGTTTTATTTTTTTAACCCATTTTCCCTCCACTTAGCCGTTATCAGATCAGTCTGAAATTAAAGTCACATTAAACCAGGAAGAGGGTCGTCTGTCCATGATCTCTTCTACAAGCTAGTAGAAATGTTAGAAAATGAAATAGTTTGGTGACTCTTGTCCATTGACTGGCTGTGAATCACGGCCATATTTGACTAAGCTGTGGCATTAACGCTTAAATCTAAGAGGAATTTGCCTCTGCCTTCATTGATCTTTGAATCCAGTCACGCGTCTGAAAACATGGAGGTTTCCTGTAACAGATAGGAATCAAACACTCTACCATGAGTCAGGAACTTCAAAACGAGAGACTTTGATCTGGCAACTGCAAGCATATCGGTCATTTTTCCACTTGGAGACGAGCTCAGATAGTTGAAGGAGCAAAAACAACAATCTAGTTTTGAGAAATTATAGTCGGTTGCAGCTTGAGACAGACATTATATCCAAAATACAATATGTCTTACATGAGTATCCAAACCAAACCTCCTCAATGTTTTCACATTAAACTCACAAACATAGATGTATTTTTTTGGATTTTATGTCATCATAAAATCCAAATAAAATCCACCTATCTGATTGAATGAATTAAACGTGTCCTTTCTTTTACTTCCATTAGTGAAAAGTGTGAGGCTTCTTCCTATTTGTGCCCCTCTGAAGTGGTTCAGGCTCACTTGGCTTCTATCTAAAGGGCCGTGCTTTGTCAACAGGTTGTTTCAAGTGGTCCAACTCGACACGTCAAGAGACTCTACGCTCAGAGAACTGGCTTCCATCCTGGAGAGCGTGTTTTTGTTGGCTGACCACAGAGCTAGAGAGGCGTGCGATCGAGAAACAAAAGTTAGGTGTGAATCTCTCCTTGTATTTCAGAGTTGGCAAAAGACAAGACCACGCTTGGCAGAATTACGCCCTCAGAAAGATCCACAAACTCAAATCACCTTTGCAAAGAAGCTGTTTGTTTAGTTTTGAATGTATTCTGTTGTGTGAAGATTTCCACCGGTTAAACTTTTTCACGTTTTGTCATGTAACAAGAAACTTCAATGAATTTCACTGGGATTTATGTAATAGACAAACATACATAAAAATAAAGGGAGCGGAAGATTGACAGACGGATTGGCGCAGCGTCTGCAGTGAAGCGGCCGCTGTACCGGTCTGTCGTGGTGAAGAGAGAGCTGAGTCAAAAAGCAAAGCTCTCAATTTACTGGTTGATCTACGTTCCTACCCTCATCGATGGTCATGAGCTTTGGGTCATGACCAAAAGAACCAGGTCACAGATCCAAGCGGACAAGTTTTGTTCGTAGAGTCTGGGCTCTCCCTTAGAGATAAGGAGAGAAGCTCAGTCATCCGGGAGGGACTCAGAGTAGAGCCGCTGCTCCTTCACATCAAGAGGAGCTGGTTGAGGTGGCTCGGGCATCTGGTCAGGACGCCTCCCTGGTGAGGTGTTCCGGGCACGTCCCACTGGGACGAGGCCCCGGGGAAGACCCAGGACACGCTGGAGGGACTATGTCTCTTGGCTGGCCTGGGAACACCTTGGGATTCCCCCTGAAGAGCTGGAAGAAGTGGCTGGAGAGAGGGAAGTCTGGGCCTCCGTTCTTAGGTTGCTACCCCCACAATGCAACCCAAAGCAAAAGAAGATGGATGGACGGACGGACGGACGGACGGACGGACGGATGGATGGACGGACTGCATTTATATTTACTTTGCTCTGATGAAAAAAATAAAATAAATCTACTCCAAATAATTCTGCCACCTATCAGTTTCTTAGTGGCCATTAGTGAACAAATTGCGTCATGAAAACCAAGGAATACAGCAGACAAGGCGGAGGATGCCTTGGAACCTCCAGACTGGGGCCAATAATCACCTTCCATCAGAGCGACACGCTCGCCGCAGGTCACATGTCCTCAACGTTCCCTCTAGCCTCTCTAATTTATGAATGGCAGCCACTTTTTATGATCTCTCCATTTTTGTGCCTTTTAATCTATTTATTGCCTTACAATGTGACCAATTTTCACGAACTGGATGAGTTTTATGTCACCTCATATGTTTTTGACTAAGGTCATGCTATACATTTAACTTTAAAGAGATAATATGGAGCATTTTAACATCAATAATTCACCCCAAAACTTTAAAACACTGCCCAGTTGCTTAAAAGCTTTAATTACTGTACACACCCTAAAGAGAAGACCCGTTAGGTATAAAGATGTAGAGTAGCTTGAAGCAGAATTAGAATTATGTCAGGACTTGTATGTTGTACTAGTCCTGACATAACAAAACATTGTTGTATTGCAATCATTCACGGTGTTGTGACGACTCCGTCCTCTGAATTGGCCACTCTCTGTCTTCGTCAATCCATCCCCAGTTTGCTGGACTCTGCTATTCTTATCCGTGTTGTGCTGGCAGATCTACAGTAGAATAGATTAAATCATGTTCTGGAGTTACAACAGTCCTAAATATGAACTTGAACTATTAGGGAAAAAAGACCAAACAAAAAACAGCCTAAAAATGCAGAGTTGGTTGAGATATACCTGAAAAGTTTGCAGTTCTGCAGTTTATTTCTTCAGAATACTTTTTGACTTTTTGATGCTCTTCATCCTACTTCTTTCATATCACAATTATGCACAGCCTTATGCATTGGTCTATCGCACAAAATTATACTGAAACACATAGAAGCTTGTGTTCGGGACACTGTAAAAAGTGAGAAGCAGACTCTCAACATGGGCTGATTTCTGGGAAAAGAAAAACAAATTCTGGGGCAAAGACAAAAAAGTACTGTAAACGTTTCACAGGACTAGTTCATGACAGAAGACATGACCTGATTTGAACGCGGGGGATCTAGCAATCATTAACTGTAGTCGAAGTCCAACGTTCTCTCAGAGATTCTTGCTTCAACTTGGGGTCAACATTTGTTCAGACTTTTTCTAGAAAAGCGAAAATGTGGGCAAAGGCTGCAGACATTATTGGGAGAACTTCAGCATAAAACAAAATGCTAATTGACAAAGTCGAGTGTGTATAAGCCTCCTTTTCTTACCAATAAAGGAACTTAAACGTCTAAATAAAAGAGAAAATATGTTTACCTCCCTTTCTTTTAATAAGATGCTCGTTCTTCTCCACCAAGGGCATCGGCAGGCCTTTCACCCCCCTGTGTTACTTCTGAAATGAGGCCTTGGCTGAGAGGTGGGCAGACACACAAAGCGTCATTTAGCACCGAGTCATTTGTCACATCAAAGCATTCCATGATGCACGGAGGGAGTCTCCCTGTAATCTGCCGGGGCTGAAATGTACACTGGCAATGGGAAGCAGCAGGACCAGCAGAGCCCCTGCTGTCAAATCCGCTCTGACCCTAAACTGCTTAATTGTTTGCAAAGTCATGTGTGAATAAAGGCTGATCTGAAATACAGCTTCCTGTCAAGAGCGTTTTGCCTCAAACACTCAAAGCCTGGTACACAACAGCATTGAATTCCTTACAAATACAATAATGATGCTTAACATCCCACAAAATGTAACTATATTGTTACTGTGTATTTTGGTTGTCTGTATTTGGGACAGATCTCGACCCCGTTAAAAAAAACCCCAAAAAAACACGATATCAACAAAAATGTCTGAGCAGACATTCAAATGCTATATGTAATATACATTTAAAATAATTTTTTATTTTTCAGAGCAAATGCTCACATACCCATGACCCATGTCTTATCTGAGTTGGCTGATTTCAGGTTCTGTTGATACCTTTTTAAATCGCCTACCAGTCTAATAAACAGCTCTTTCTGAAGGCATTGCCGTTCAGTTTCACTTCAACAGCCTATTTTGATCAGTTTAAGTGGTGATAAATGCTAAAGTGTATTAATTTATTCCTTACATTAAGCCGCTTCTTGTTTTTTTTAAATAAAATTTTACAGAAAATTCAAAAAGTTCTCCAGCCCTTTTCTTCTCTTTAGATTGCTTGAATTTTCCCACTACTGTTAAAACTGACATTATGTGCCTATATATGTGTAAATACTTTAGGAAATCGCAGGCTGTCTTACTGTGAGCTAACGTATTCACATGACTGCACATTTAGTTTTTAGTGCGATTATAAATAAAAACAGGAAACAGAAATCTAGCGTCTCATATGGTGCTTGTTACCTCAGGCAACCGATACACGGATAAGAAATCAATTTCCTGTTATTATGCCTGAATCTTCTTTTGAGATTAAATGAATCTGACTCATATTATATTTCACTCAGCAATCCTGGCCTCAGACATGCATCTTCTTTTGCTCTCCATTTACAAGGCTGTGGTTGCTGAGAGTGGCTGAGGGAAGTTCTGTGCTGTGTGTACACGTGTGTGTGTGTGTGTGTGTGTGTGTGCGTGTGTGTGTGTGTGTTTGGAGAAACAGGAAGGAGTATTGATTTCTGATGGCTGGGGAGTGTTCCCTTTCCTCCCAATATGGGAAACAAAACCTCCCAGCATGCAGAATTATAAGGTTAATACCCACTTATTAATGAGACAGATTCAGGAAATGGAAGTCTCATCTTCTCTTAAAATGCTTAGATCAGCTATTCTATATCAACTAGCGTGTTGTATTTACTTGCGGTAGCAGACACAAAATAAAGTGCTTAACACAAAACATTGGGCTTTAATTCAATACTCAGAAACACAAATATATTTGTTTTAATACAATCTTCAACAGAAATTACATCTATTTGACAGGTAAGAAACTCGTATCCATGCCAGGAGCGTACTAAGCTGCAGCATAGGGCCTCCAGACCAGCAGGGGGCACCAAAAAGACCTTGAATTTTCCCTCCACCCCTTCCAAAAAAATAAAAAAATAAAAAAGCTTTATAAATGAAAAGTAAATTAAAGTAAACTAATAAAAAAATGACATTACTTTTAAACTTGTTTTAGATTAAAAATTAACTTTATCCTAGATTTTTTTTTCAACACACTTGGGGGGAAACTTCCTGCATCTACACAGGTTGGACATGCTAAGACATGATAATAATAATAATAATAATAATAATAATAATAATAATAATAATAATAATAATAATAATAATAATAAAGCTTTTGGAGTGGCTGAGTCAAAGTCTGGCTTTAATTTTGATTGACTTTTTGTGGCATGACCAGTAAAGCTCTATCATTCTAAAACATCAAATTCCAATGTGGCCGAATTAAAAGAATGTTGCAAAGAAGAGTGGATCAAACTCCCCCACTGTGATGTGAAAAACTTGTTTCCAGTTATTAGAAATGCTTTAACAGTTGTGCCACGGACTGCACAATAAACTTTAGGTTTTCACACAATGCTAGGTTTGATCGAATATTTTCCCTTTAATAAATAAAATCACATTTTTGATAACAGTTGGAGTAATGGGGCTGCAACCCATAAGGGTGGCCCCCAAACTCCCCCGGCCCCTTCTTTCCTGGCGCCACTGCCATCCAGGTAGGCGAAATGATGGGGAGACGCAGCGTCAAGTCAACTATGAAAAATCACACCGGAAGTAGGATGATCTTATTTAAAAAAAAAAATGCAACTTTTTTCCTGGTAGTTATAACATTCAAAGAAAAAAACCCTATATATTCCGTCACGTATTGATAAATATATTTAATTATTTAAAATATTTTTTCTGCATGTCTAATGTTTCGTTATTAGATAAGTGATAACTTGCAACATGTTCGGAAGCAATTTTATTTTGACGACAGAAACTCTGTGCAATTCTCCTCCCTTCACCAGCTGCCAGAGAAGCAGGTCAGTCAAACTATCGGTAACTATTGGCACTAGTTATCGGTGGGAATCCCTCTAAGAAGTCGGAATACTTTTGCCCTGCGTAGTAGCGGGGTATACGCGGACACATGCCTGTTCTTTCTCCGTCCTGAGACTCGGAGATGACCGGCGGAGTAAAAGGTGCCGTGTTGTGATATAGCTAGCCGCTGCTGCTAGCGCGGCTAGCTAGAACTATGGCTTGCTTTGCTGGTAAGATAATTAGCAAAGGCTGCTGCGCTCCGGCTGCTAGTCTGTAGCAGACATCTCGCCATCTCCGTCACTAAGCTTAGCTGTGCTTGAAAAGCGTCGGATATCAATGTAAGGTGAGTGTTTACTGAGTGGCTCTGGAGCCTAAATGGTCCTGCTTAGCGGAATGCAGCGGCTCAGACTATTCCCTGGATTCAGAAACATTCCATTAAATATCATACATGTCTCCAGAATGTTTCCACGAATCCCAGTTTTGGGTAGAGTCCGTCAGTGTAGCGTTCGTGGACAAGTCGTGTAACTCGACTCGTTTTAGAGTGATGTCACTGCGTCTCTGTTTACTGCCTTGGTACATATATTCATATATTAACACTCCCAAGTTTTTTTTTTGGTGCGCCAGTGAATACTTAGCCCCCCCAGCAGAGCTCCCCGGCATGCAGTGCTGGAGCGCTCTCAAACACATTCTTACACTTGAAGTGCTTTACGCTGCTGGTTGTCGAAAAGCTTGTGTATTGTGACATGTGCAATGTCATTCTCACTCCAAGCATCTTTGTAACTGGGAAGGAAATAGTTTCTTTAATTCACTTTGCGGGATTTGTAGAAGTCATCCAGATTACACCAAATTGCCTTGGCTCTAAAGCCCGACCCTTTTTTTTTTTTTTTCTTTTGCAGGAAGATCATCTGATGGAGACATGATATTCATACCCAATGGATTACTCATCATGCCGATTGAATTGATGGAGTTCTTTCCCTCTCAGGATCATTCCCACCTTTAAATCACACCTGGAATACCTCAGAGACACCATGTGCTTACATTTGGATTCATCCAGCAGTTTGTAGTTCTCACTCACCGCTGCCGGACCTCAACCTTTTTTTTTTTTCACGGTGTTTCCGGTGGAACATCAAGTATGTGCCTATCCAGGTTGGACATGCTTGGAGACATATAAACATTAGTGTGACTTTTATTTATTTTTAATTTTTGTTAAGGAAATCCAGGGGCTGTAAAACCTCATAGAAACTATCAGTTCCTATAGAATTATGGCCTCGGTGTGGAAGAGACTGCAACGTGTGGGGAAGCATGCCTCCAAATTCCAGTTTGTGGCTTCATATCAGGAGCTGATGGTAGAATGCACAAAGAAATGGTGAGTAATGACAGCGCTGGCACTGAAACACAATAAAAACTCTTTAAAGGAAAGCTGAGTTCACTTCTGGTGGCCATAACACACACACACACACACACACACACACACGAGAACAATTTTCTTAGAGTGCAGACATATCTTTTGTTGGGAGGAGCCTGACCTTGTGAAATTGTTGTTTTTTTTCTTTTTCCTGTTGAATTTTGTTGTGATTTCTCAGTCAGTCTGGGCACACACCAGTATGAAGATCTCACAACGAAACATTGAATATTAGTACTATCGTTTCATGATAATCCTTAAACTTAAATAATAAAAATATAGAACGCAATCTTTATTTGAAACAGTTATTCTGGCTCATGTGAAAGTGCTATACATGGTAATTTAGCAGAAAAATAGAATAAATAGATTCCAGATTTGTCCATTTCTGAGTGTTTATTGCATGTATTAATCTTTATAGCAGTGGTATAGCAAACTAATATGAGAGCTTTGTTATTCAATGTTCCCACCATACTTTATTTGTTCGAACACTGATTTGGAACTTGGAGTGGAGTAAGTTTTCTTATCAAAAGGGACTTTTCAAAGGTTTCTATGGCTCTACTGGCCTTGATTCAACATTAAATGGACAGGAAGAATGGGAAGACATGCAGCCAGTTGTCCAAGGTCAGGAATGGGACCACTATGTTGAGGACTATAGAGTCTGTATATATGGTTTGCTTGCTCTATCACTGAGCCATGTGGCATCAAAGGACACTTGGATATTGTGGCGGTAGCTGGACTTGGCGACTACTCTTCCACATCCTGAATGGAAGGTGCTTCGACACTAGATACTTTCTAGGAAATGATTAGGCCTGGGCGATAAACTGAAAACTAACAGGCACCAAAATTTATGACAGTGACCAACGTCATTTTACCTTTGTTGGTATTTTTGGTGTTTTAAAAAAAATATATAAAATCTTTTTCTTTTTTTGGCTGTGTAGAGGTAAGCTATGCTCATGTCCCTTTAAGGTCCTGTGTGTTACTGTTCATTTATTGTTCTCAAGGTGAGCTGCTCCAGATATGATATTAATTTTAGGCCATATTGCCCAACCCTACAAAAGATGCATGTGTTAAAAAATCTATTGGAGTATTCTATTGATTAGTCTGACAATCAATAGGAAAAAAAAAATTGGCACATTTTGCAGATTTTTTGAGTTAGCCACTTAAGTGTTGTTGTTTTTTTTACACACTATTAGAAATATATTTAAAGATGCAAATAAACTAATAATTCAGTCCTTTTAAAAAATTTAATACATTTCATTGCCTAAAATGAAATAATGTAGCATTTCCTTAGTGTATGGTTGATCATTTGTAGCAAAGGATGCATCTTCAGCTCAAAAAGCTACTGTCCACTAACCTGTTTATTTTTTTCAATTCATAATTGGATAGCAAAAGCAGCTTAATAGGAGTTTATTTTGCAGAATTTGAACCAAGTGAAGCTAATACTGCCACTTTAGGAGTTCTGGGTAGAGCGCATTTACAGACAAGGAAGTTTTTTTTAAATCTTAAAAACAAAATGTTGTGGCTTAATTATTGTCCTGACAGTGTTGCGTTCTTTCAACAAATGGCCATTTTTAGAGTTTGTATACTCTAGTTAATGCTTAATCGATGTCTAAATTGGTTAACCATTATTTCAACAATTGATTAATCACGATTAAGTCAATTGTTTCAGCCCTGCTGTTTAGATGTCTACGACTCAGCTGTTTGGTGAGAGTTATGTAGTTTATACACATGAGGACTGAAAGTCAGTCCAGAGAGGCAGACAGGCAGCGATAACAGAGGGCAGAATGGGAGCTGCGTGTTACGGTTCCGCCTGCAGCCCCGTGTCCTGCAGTGAGGGAGAAGCCGGGGCTTGTAGAAGAAAGATGTAGCCTGCAGACACAGATTTTCAAGTGGGTTGCTGTAGGCGTGACTAACTCGGCTGCGCACAGCTTCGACCTGGGACAGATGTTAACGTGTTGGAGAATGGAATGAGAAAAATGTACATCTCTTACCAGAGCAGAGGGTGGGTGGCCCCCAGTACGTAATCAGCACTACATGTTGTTGCTGTGAGATCTAAGAAGTGTTTTTTTTAGTTTTTTGTGATTGTGTGCATTCTGAACGTTGTTTTCGTCTAATAATTTTCTAACTGTAACAGTGAAGTATAATGATTTTATGCAGCTGTTCTTGACTACTTTTTAAAACATAAACTCCAATTAATGATGTAAAAAAAAAAAAGTGCGTCCTTATTTTTGGAATTGATAGTTTTACTATTTTCCCCACTGCTTGTTCAATGAAAATGTCAATAAATACCAATGAATTTGAACATACTGCGTGCAGTTTAGAGATACAAATCACACTTTTTTATGTGTCTGCTGTTCTAAAGAAGCGCATTAAGAATGGGAATGTTTTTCAAGAGCAGTATTTGTGTTTGTGGGACTGTAGCTGCTATGACACACAGGCTGCGTTTCCATTACGAATGTGTGCACTGTCCTCAGCTTTAGTAGTTCTTAAATCCTGAAAAATAGCACAACCCTTTAATTTCTGGAGTCAAAAACTGGGGGCAAAAAAAAAAAAAAAAATTATTCCGGTTTGTAAAAGTCCAATCGCGTCCAGCCTTCATATTAGGGGTGTGTGATATGGACTTAGAATTTATCCTATTATTTGTTTTTTTTAATTTGCCACCAATAAATGAAATTTATTATGACAATGATGAATCTAAATTCTTATCATGAAAAAGTGTTCACAATAAATTCTTAACAATATTAGACTCTAGTTCATACACTGAAAAGCTAATTAGATTGAAGTGTAAAGAATTGTAGAGAACACCTGACATGATGAGTAAAAGAGAAGTGTTTATAATTGGGAATGCTCCAGGTGACAACCACTTGACACCCGAAGCCATATGAGTTTAGCTTGTGCTCGGAAGAATAGAGCCTTTCAGCAGGACTAATTCAGTTAGTCCTTGAGCTTTTATAGATACTTAAAGTTAATACCTGCTTGAGCAAGGTTGATTATGTTCATTGTGGTAATGCAGCAGAGTCGGAGAGTGGGTTCGTCTTTTGCAGGGATAATTACGTGGAAAGAGTCGTGTCACAGCAGAAGCCTGCATTGTTGCCAAGTATTCATTTCCTTTCATACCTGTCATTTATCGATAACTGTTTATGAGGGATTAATCAGGTTGGCTAATAAGACGTTTCACTGCAAGTTTCAGGTCATTTATCTGGAAACTATGATTATTTTAGTTTTTTGTCGTTTTTTTTTTTTAGTTTTGCTTCATGCTGCTAATGAAATAAAACTTTCTGTGGGAATTCCTGCCATATTTAGTTTTGAAGAAGAAACTTTTGTTTATCTCTGTTCTCTGTACCCTGCTTTAGTCTGATCAGATTCACAGTTCTTTGTTTGCCTCTGAAATTAAGTGCCCTTGGTGTTCAACCACCACCTGCAATAAGTTGGATTCTAAAATGTTAGTAAAAGAAATAAAGAAGCAGAGGATTACATTGAGGAGTGACAATTTGTGTTTTTAACTAGCCACTGTTGCTGGTTGAATAAAATTTTGTACCAAAAACTCAAAACTAGCCTGACCATTGTC
Organism: Xiphophorus hellerii; assembly: GCF_003331165.1. Classification (NCBI taxonomy): domain Eukaryota; kingdom Metazoa; phylum Chordata; class Actinopteri; order Cyprinodontiformes; family Poeciliidae; genus Xiphophorus; species Xiphophorus hellerii. The sequence goes on along the minus strand of NC_045693.1, from coordinate 25,026,591 downwards.
TTCCTGTGCAATTCCATTCGATTCTCATCATCCTTCACTGCTCCACCTGGACTTTCTCCATTGATTTGGATTTCTCCGGTAGAATTTCTTATCGGCGAACAGACGGAAATTTTTTAGAATTGAAGTCTGCATATAGTTTTAACAATGGCAACAGAGAAAGTGAATGAAGCTGTTCAGTCTATGTTGGCCACACTTCTAAATATTGAATTAACATTAACAATGGCCTCATTTGGCTAGGTACTTTTCTCTTCCTAGTGGAGAACTATTGTTTACACCGCAGGCAATTTCCGGTAAGCTTTTTTTAGCTTACCGGAAATTGCGGTAACATTTGTTGCTAATAGACAAATGTTAGCTGTTGGGCAACATTTAAAACTTTGCGTCCACGCCTCCAGCAAGAAATAATTTTTTAACAGCCAAGGGACCAGACCCTCTGTACGAAGCAAAGCGTAGAACAAGGGGCTGATTTTTACCTCGCTATCTCTCAAAACCTTTGCGAGACACTTTTGTTTTTTGGGTGTGTAAGTTTAAAACAAGCTGTATTTGTACCAAATATCAGTAAAATAAATTAAAAAAAACAAGCCCATTTGCTAATTGATATATCCTTTGATTATCCATTCTTAATACTGTAAAAAAAAAGGCATACTTGAAATACTCGAAATATAATTTATGTTCATCCCTCGGCACTTTTTGCAGAAGTTCAGTGGTTTTTCCACAAACCACAGACAAACTACGGCATTACCAGAGTAATGCTGTATTTCAATACAGTCTCTCTTCTGCAGTGTGACAGCAGCTCGGGTGCATTGCTGCCCCCAACAAGTTTTAGGAACTGAATGCTACAAATCTGTTCAAATTGCAAATTGGCCTCTTTGCCTTCTGGGTTCATGAAATTTACTTGCATTTAAATGCTAATTTCTACCCCTCAATAAATACAATTTTTAATGATAACTTGGGCATTTTCTTTAGGAGTCTTACAGTTGATGGTTTTCTGTGATTGATTTTAGTCTCTTTCTGGTTGCATGCAGTTATGTGAATAAATCAAATGCACTTTGAGGATTATTCTATTTTCTCTTGGCAGTGATCGCATCGAGAGGGCCTGTCATTGAATAATCAAAACATTTTTAAAAATATGAATGTTTTGTTACTTTCGCAAGACTTTCAAAAGTTTAATTTTTGTCAGCCAACTTATAGACATCATATTATATCATTTTAAAATGCAAAGGGTGGATTTTTGGGCTTTGTGCAATGTTCAACTTCAGTTTGATGACATCTAATTTAAATCCCTAATTTATGTAGTAAATATTCTCTAACTGTCTCTGGTAAAGAACTGTGAAGAGAAAGAGGTTCTCATAAGCTCCATTATAATTTCAGAGCCAGTAAAAATGGAGACATTCTTAACGTGCGGTGTTATATTTCAACATTTGAGGTTTCTTTGGATGCTCTTAGCAAAACGCTGAATCTCTACCTGCTCCTTTATTTTTTTTCCCCCTATGTTGCAAAATCCGAACGTGTGCGCATAGTAAATTCCTTAGTTTCCTCATACCACTGGATGGGTTATTGTTTCGTTGGAGGTTACCAGCGAACTTCAGGCTTTGACATGTTACGTTCTGTTGAGCATGTGTTCGCCTTGGCAGGCGTTCATAGGATCGTCTGCCAGATAATTTTCTCCCTGCCAAACGCTCGACGTGGCTCTTTATTTTACTCAAATCTGACGGCCTCGACGGATTCTTCAGCACAGGTTTTTTGGCACCAGCAGATGGTAACCTTGCCAGGTGATAGCACAGAGTTGAGGTTTTTGGTTTGTGAAGGAATTTTGGATGAAACTTTTGACACTGCATTTGAGTCTTTTTAGACTTTGGAGCAACAACAAATCTGGTGTCCTGTGACAATTGTGACCTCTGCAGTATTAGTCGCCCACAGTGCTGTTAGCTAGCTGCTTCCAGGATCAATTGTTTTCCAGTATGCAATACTTTATATATTTTTAGGGATGAATGATGTCTCGGCACTAACATCAGTATCGGTCGATGTCAGAAATGTAACATATTGTATCGGCCGATATTGGTAATATTTTAAAAATAAATAAAATGCATTAGTTATTTTATGTGAATAAATTATTAAACCATATTCCTTATATTTTAAAGTCAATCTAATTATTTGAGTAAAACCCACAGCTTGTTTTCGACCTTTTTCCAAGTTATTGAACATCTTTTCTCTGACCCTTTTGCACATTGAATCAGCCAGAGGATTAAAGCCACTTGGATGTGAAGTGCAGATCAACTCAGGACATTTGATACTGTGAAACCTAGATCTGGATGATTTTTTTTTTTTTGTGGCGCTAGTGGCTTGTATTTTTTGCGACAGTAGGCAGACAGGAAAGAGGGCGAGGAGAGGGGGGGAAGACATGCGGCAAAGGTCGCCAGGACTGGGAGTCGAACCCGCAACGTCCTCGTAGGGCGTGCTAAACCCCTGCGCCACCACAGCAGCCCCGATCTGGATGATAATTTGAACACCAACCAGACCAACCCCTCATAGTTTTGGCTCTTCCTACCACAGTGTCCTTCCACCAAATTCATAAACTACCCAGCAATGGTAAAAGAGCTTTCTATGGACTTTTAATTGCCTTTGTAATCAAAGGCAATTAAAAGCAATCTAAAGCCAAGTGACAGTTGTGTTTTAGCATGGGATGCACTGATCCACTTTTTCCACTTCTTATACCAATATCTGAGGTTTAGTATTAGTATTCAGCACAGAAAAACAGTGCTGAATTAACTTAAATGTTCATTTAAAAACAAAAAACAACAACAATGCAGACATAAATGTACTGAATTACAAATTTATTTGCCAACTCTGCACCAGTGCAGCCCATTTAAAGACACCAATAGCTTCACAAGCTTGGCCAAACATGTAAAAAAAACAACATAACTTTAATTTGTTCAGTACAGTGCACTTAAAAGTACAATAGCCAATGTAAAATAAATATTTAAAAGACAGAAACTGTCAAAAATAATAGGTTGACTACCTTGTTCAAACATGCAAAAAAATAAAGTAAAAGGCCACTAACCTTTCAAATGGTTCAGAAAGTGCAATTAAATATTCTACACATAATAAAGCACAATGTCACTCAGAACAAAAAGCATGGAATTGAACTGAAAGTCTTAAATTCAGAAATCTAAAATTAGGATCTTATATTTTATTTAATGACTTCAAGACATTTTAAGTTGGCCTTAAATGCATTAATCGGAGCTCTTAAATTTTGTCGTGGTAGGACTATTTAATCTCATATTCCATGGAGGTTTTTTTGCAGGACTTTTCTGTCAGGTAAGACTTTGAATTGTACTTAGGCATCTTCATTCACTGCATTCTGCTGTTAATGCTAGCTAGCTTAGCTAGCTGTAATTTTATCAACAGTTGACTGGACAATGTTCGTCTTTGCCATTTCCTCGCTTCTGTTGCCAACTTGTACAATGCTGTTTACATTCTGTGCAAAAAAAGCTTGGCACTGTGAGGGTTCAGGCTGTAGAGAGCCATACATACTGCACAAAGCTGATGCCAAGAGCCACAAAAAGACCCAGAATTTTTACAGCTTTGATCCCCTGAAAAGAAAAAACATTTTTTGTAAACTTTTGTTGTGACATAGATGTTACATTTTATTCATAATGGTCTTACAAAGTGTTTTTGAGTTGGTGAACATTGTAGAAACCCCGGATGCAGACAGAAAGCTGAGATGCCGGAAGCTGTAATCTAGAGGTTAATATAGAGGTTTATCCGAGCTGTTCGCCATCATTATCCTCACTCACTGGTTTTATGATTCTGGGTTCACTTACCAAAGGACACACCATTGCAGGACATGTCCATCTGGGAGTGGTGTGTTCAAAGCAACCCCAGGGAGTGAGGTTTTCTGAGAGTTGCTACTGATAGGACTTTCTCAGGACTTTGCAGTGTTGAAGTTGGAGAGAAACTCAGAAATTATGTGAAATCATTTAGCCGTCAGACAAATGGTTTACATTTTTCTCATAGCACAGCAAATGCTTTACAGAGGGAAACCGAGTGGCTGTTATTTGTTTGTGTCTACGCTTTGAGATAGCATTTGTCGCTGAACAATAGTTTCTCTGTGAAGAGCTTCTCCTCAAGGCTGAAATTGTTTTGTCATTCTCCTTGTGTTGTCATTTTGCTGTTGCTCGCTCTCCTTTCTGTGTTCTGTCTCTGGTACACTGTCTCATTGTTTTCCATAACAGCTGCTTTGGTGTTTGCCTTCGAGAGTTGATGACTTAAGGGTTCATGTAGATGCAGTAAATTCACCTGGCAATAGTTATTTTTCTTAAAAGGGATACTTGCGGTATTACGGTTGCATCACTGAAACCAAGGGGCCGTGTTTCAGTGAAGGCCTTATAGAGAACATTGGGAAACAAACCGCTCCATGAAGATCGAGGAACACATTAGATAGGACGAGGACAAAGTCCCGAGGAAGTTTAAAACAAGATTAGAGTTTTAGACAATATTTAATACCTTATACACCGCAGAGCTTTGTTCAGTCTATCATCTGAATATGGACAGACAACTGCAGACTTACAAAAACATGTCCATCCACATTAACTGACAGGCCAGGCATGATGGAGAGCTTTTATCAGAGAAACTGCCAAGAGGCCCGTTGTAAATCTGGAGAAGTTACAAAGATTCAAAGCTCAGGTGGAAGAATCTGCCAACTCAATTACTTGTCACTCACATTACAAATGTGGCATTCATTAATAAGGGGCAAGAAGGCGGCCAAGAGATGTCCTGCTTTTAAAGTTTTTCACAAGCTTGACCAATTTCTTTGCAAATGTGACCTAATTTCTCAGTAGAGCAGTAAATAAGAAAAAAGTGAGGTTTCACCAGTGCTACCAGTCTTTCAAGGAGGAAAAAGTCTCTAAACCAGTTGGAGATATTGCCCATTGTTCAGGTATTCATGTTCATGTCGATGTGGTTTACTCCTGTCAAGTAGGCTTAGCTAGTCAGATTAACAGGGTGGATGCAGTGCAGATGAAGATGATATGTAAACTTGAGGCCTGAGTCATCCAACAATCATTACCAGTGCTCTGACATGGAGCAATGAAACTTCCCAAGCTGTGTGTGTTGCATCTGTAGCGGAGTGAAGTGGTAAAACACCCTCACTTTTCCATCAGATTTTGTGATTCTTCCATATTGCGCCTCTGATAATTATGGCATTATTTTTGAGTCTCTAACCTGAGCGTACATGGAGTCTGATGTGAGCGCATACATCCTTGTGAACAAAAAGTAATTTGTCATGGATGTGGTTAAATCTCACACACTTGATCAACACCTGGTCCGTGCCTGCTCGCCGCTCTGACTTTCCTTTGCTCATGCACGGCCCAATGTCTGCATTCCCAATGTAACATCGTGTATGTAACTGAATCACTCTTTAACAAACCCTGGTTCTAATTAATTTTGAATTGAGATGATAGAAAAGTACAATAATGCATCTATAAAACACAACATGCTGCAATAAAAGAACCTCCACACTTTTTTATCGTTTTCTTGTTTTATTCAGTGTTTTTGATTTTCTTTTTTCTTTTCTTTTTGTGAGAACAATTTTACTGCATGGTAAAAGTTTATCTATACATATTATTTATCCCAGTATCTCTGCAAAATAGATACTCCAATATTATTTAATCTAATTTGATAAGACTTACTTTAAACAACCGGCACTGCTTGTGAACGTTTCACAGTCCCGATCAGCTGAACTCTCATGTGGACCAGCAGCTGGAAAATGGGATAATAAATACAGCTTTTAAAAGCAAGATTTATTAGCACCACCTGGTTATATAAAATGAAGGATGGTGGTAAAGGACTTTGTTGGAACTACTTTTTATGGTTTTGGGGGGGAAATAATAAGCTGTGAGCCCACCTGAAAGCAGCACATTGTCCTCCTTAAGTTTCAAAATAAACTATGGAAAGATCCGAGATAGTCAGTTAGTGTTATTCTAGTTATAAAAAAAACCTTTTGTGGTAGGCATGAATACTACCACATGCAGAGCATGAATACTCTGCATGAATACTTTTGCAGAGCACTGTATGTTCTTAATTGAAAGTGTAGTTCAGGGTCTGCTTCTGTTGTATGTTAGCGTTTACGTTAAAGACTCGATACAGTTTTATGCTCTAAAATCCAAAGATAAAATAAATCTTTTTTCTTTTACACTAATCCTCCCTTTTTTTTCACAGGCAACCAGATAAATTGGTGGTGGTTTGGACACGCAGAAGTCGTCGGAAATCCTCTAAGGTTGGTGATTTATATGTTTTAAATGGCATTTAAACACTATATATATATATATATATATAAACCCTATCTCAAATTTCCTCGACATTGTTGTTTCTCTTCTCTCTCTGTTGCTGTAGTCCCATAGCTGGCAGCCTGGCATCAAAAACCCATACAGAGGAGTTGTAGTGTGGCCTGTACCAGAGAACATTGAGATTACAGTTACTCTGTTTAAGGTAAGCTACAGTTGTGTTAAGACTATAGTTGGAAATATGAGAAATTTCTTTTACACATGTACATTTTTTACCAGTGTTTTTGTTTTATATTTGCTCATGCAATTGTCTATAGACGACATTCCTTAATCTAAAGTACGTTCCAGGGTTACCTAAACATGCCAGAGCCTCTGTGCTGACAGAACCAGCTCACTGTGCCGTGTCCTGTTTCATTTCTTAGCCCTCACCAGTTCTGCCCAACATGAACACTTTCAGTGCTGACAACATTTATCGGTACCCCTGGTAACATTGTCAAATAAGCCTGTGAATAAATACAGATTTTATTGGAGAAGCATAATACAGTATCTCACAAAAGTAAGTACACCCTCACATTTTTGTGACTGTTTTATTGCATATTTTCATGCGATTAAACTGAAGTGGACACTTTGATATGAGCCTGTCACAATAAGAAATAAATCAATTAATCGCTTGATGAATTCAAATGAGCCCTTTAATATATGTGAAATATCAGCATTTTGAGAAAAGCTGCAAGGATTTAACCTCCAGTACGAATTAGGTTTTTTTATTAAATTTTTTTTCTTATTGTGGGATTTCCTTTTTACATAATGAAACTATCCTGCGTCAGTACCTGCGTCAGTACAATTACGTATTTAAAAGGCTTTTAAAATATAGCAAGAGATGCCAGTACATGTTCAGAGGAGATGTTGATAGCTTTCTACTTCCTGTCACATGTCTGTTCATTCTTAATAACAAGTTATTGTCTTGAGATAGAAACAAGACTTTTGTGAAGCTTCTTAGCAAATTCCAACCCTGATTCATCAAGACATATCTTGTGAAAGTCTCTCCAGACATTTAAATCCCATCTAATGTGTTCCAGATCTTCCATCCTACTTTCTTTTAGCCTCCACTTTCTTTTTTTTTTTTAAACAATCACAAAGCTGTATTTGTAATCAAAGCTAAGTTTACTGTCTCCATTTGGATAAGGGCCAAATCAAACATCCCTGGCTCTGTAGCTTAGCACCACCTCGTCTTCAGGGTGTTTTGTATCAGTTAACAAACAGTAAAACAAAATCCGGAGCATTACACAATGTGATATGATTTTTTTTAGCTTTTTGTATTAAATTCCCTATAATTTCAAGAATTGCAGATATATTGGAAACAAATCATGTACCGACATGTCGCATGCTACATTTTTGTTCCTCCCTGTTGTGTGTGAGCAGTTTCATTAGGTTTATTTACCCAGAGGTGCCTGCTGTACAGGTTTATTGGGTACAGAGCTGCATGACTTAATTGTGCAGTGTTTAAAACCTGCAGAGAAATGCAAATGAAGGCAGAGTGGATGTTTCTCCTCGTGTTAAAAAGCAGGGGCCTCATGCATGAAGCGTGCATGCGCACCAAAAATGTGCGGCGCCATATTTTACGCACAAGTCGGCATGTATAAAAATTAACTTTGCGTCAAAGTTTGGGTAAATATACGCACACTTTTTTGCTGCCGTGAAAATGTGCGGCAGCCACGCAAACTTTTTCTGTTGACAATATCAAATTACAAAGCGTCGAAACTCACCTAAATACACTGAAATCTGGCTACATTCTGCATTCTGTAGACCAAGAAGCATCAAACCCGATGTTTTTCATGGTTTTAATATTTTATTGTTTAAAAGTAAACGATGAAACTGAACTGCATTTATCCTCAGACAATAAGCTAACACGCACACAAAATAAAAATAAAAGTATGTGAAAACCTCACTACAATGTAAATAGTACTTTTCTCAGTTTTTGTCTCATAAAGGTGCAACGCATTGGTCTGTGTGCCGAAGCGCATGAAATGCATCTATGGGGTCATTTCATTCTCACTAAAAGAAGAGAACAGGGTTGGATCAGCAAATTAACTCAAACCTGCTGATTAAAAATAATGAACAAGTTCGATTATGTTTAGGGTGATCAAGGTGTGTATGCAATCACACATATATAAGTAGCTGCGCAAAGGTGAGCCACGTAATTGTGGAGCGCTTTGGCTCTGATGGAGAACATCGCCAATGGAAGGATTCAGAGGGAGCGATTCATCAGAGATCATATTGATTTGCTGGGAACTGTTGATGATGGTTTATTAGCGCTTAGCTTGCTCAGACTGATCATCCTGGAGCTCTGAGCAGAACTTATAGAAGGAGCCATGAGGTACCGGTCCAGCTGCAGTCATCTTTCAGTCGAGTTGCCCGCTTTGTGAATGCGCCTTTCTGGACAGAAAACATTCTACTATTTAGAATAAACCTCCACATTCGCCACTCAAAGGACTCTCTGACTCTCTTTCCGTCTTTAAATCCCGGCTGAACGCGCTGCTGTTCAAACAGGCATTTGCAGGATCTCTTTATTTTTTATTTTTTAAATTTGGATTTTTTTTTTTTCTTTAAAATGTATTTTTATTTTTGTGATGTGACATTATGTGTCCTCAAAGCACCTTTTAAATAAAATATATAAGTATTATTATAAATACTTATACTGCTTCAAACAAGGACGTTGCCATGGTTATTGCTTGACGTGGTGGCAGACTTCCGGGTATTTATACTAATTTACATATCTATTTATGGGTGGCGACAGGACGGACCAGCAGCTGCACTCTATTTCCCACAAATTAGGATTTATAAAGGAAAGGTGCGCAGCCATGTGCGTGCGCACGGCTTTATGCATCCGATTCTTTTTGTGCGCCGCACTTTTCAAAGTTTTTCTGTGTGCCAAGTTTTAGTGTGAAAACTGCGCACTCTTTTATGCATGAGGCCCCAGATGTTTTAAAGAGAAGCACTGCATTTAGAAAGTAGAAATGACTTGATTAGTTCTATAATAGATGAAGACAGTCTTCTGCAGATTTATTCATAGTTCTGACTGGCCTAAGGCTCAGCAGTGGGAACAGCTGAGTCAGCAGTGTTGTATCATGCTCAAAAGCTGCAAGATTTACATCAGCGCACATCCTCAGCTGAACTTTTGTAAATCACAAGGAAAGACCGAAAAAAAAAACAAACAACTAACCTTAGTGCGACAGAATGTGCACAGAAGTGTCAACAAGAGGTGCAGTCAGTGGGAAGTCTTCGCCGTGTTTTTGCAGGACTCGATTTTGTTTGTTTTAAATCTTGGCATCTGCTTCTTCACAGCAGATTAGATGCACAAGAAAAATAAATACGGAAAAATACAAACTGTGAATTTCCTCATCGAAATGGGTAAATAAAGACAAAGACGGGGAAATTGGGTGTTTAGCTACCTGCTGCTTATATTTAGCAGCGCTGCAGGCAGAAGAGATGGTTGATGATGCTTGGCTCAGTTTATGGGCTTTTAAAATAATGGAGTTTAGAGAATCGTTCGGAGCAGGAGAATCACCTCCTGTTTGTATTTATAAATGTTGGTTGACGGTAAAAGATCTGAACACTGATGGAGAATGATTATTGAACTGTGAAAAGGAACCATATCTCACCAACATTAATGTATCACTTCAAAATAAGTTGAGCAGTCATTTCGTTAAATAATACTTTGCTTTTCTGCAATTTTTTTGTGAAAAAGTTTAGGGCTACAACTGCTGATTATTTTTAATAATTGATTATTCCAACTAGTAATTGATTAATTGTGTAAATAAATCGGCACATTCCGCAGATTTTTCATTTAATCTTTTAAACTTTTTTTTTTTTACAATATAAGAAATATATTTTAAATAAATGTAAATACAGTTTAATTACTTTGTCAAATGAGAAAATACACATATTATTGCCTGAAATGCATTTATTTGTTCTATTGTCATTGCATAGTAATTCTGTGCAATTACTATGCACAGAATTTAATTTTCACCGGAAAATTAAACTGTACACAGTGTGTGCATCAAAATAAAAGAAAATATATATTTTTTGAAATATTCAGGTATTATTCATTAGTATTATTTATGAAGCAAAGATTAAGATCCAAATGTGCATGGAGAGGTGAATACTCCAGCAGGAAAATGAGCCAAAACCCAGCGGTCTGCTAATAAAGTCAACTTCTCTGTATTTCAAACGATTTTGGATTCTTCAAAAAAGATGAAGCCAAAAAAATGTACACTATGTGAAAACACATAGTTTAAACCTGTTTAAATATTTCAAAGGCTTTTCCTATATTTTCATGTCACACCACAAGCCTCAGTGCCTATTATTGGGATTTTATGTGACCAGATCATCACAAAGTAGCGCATAATTTTGAGGTGAAAGAAAAAAGATGGTAAATTTGTTTATTTGATTATGCAAATAAAAATCTGAATAAGAGGATTTTTAGTTGCGTAAGCAACTAAAAGTAACTGTGTATCACCCTTTGCTTGACTGTGTTCTGAACATCAGTTTTCAAGTATTGTTGCAGAATTCCTTTTGTTAGTAAGGTCTGTACTTTGACTAGGTCTTTCTAATAAATTAACATTTGTAGATCTAGATTTGTAGAAATCTGGACTTAGATTTGGTGTCCAAACTTTGTGCCCTGAAGGCCACAACTGGCTAATTTAAACTACTGGTGGCCCACAAGATTTATGACATTAATAATGCAAAAATTAGTTAAGGATTCTTAGTTTTACCTGCTTAACAATAAACAAAATGTTAATGAAATCAGTACGTCATTAAGGATCCAAAACATAAAAAGGACTTCAGACTGTTGCCTTATTAAGAGATAAACAGACATTTTCCAAATTGTTTGGGTCAATCATTTTTACCATTCTTGACTTGAGATCAGGAGCCAAACAAAATCATTTCAAGAGCCACAAAGGAGCCCCAGTCCACATTTTGGATGCATACAATTAAAGTTGTAACAAAGAGTATCTGCTTCCTGTTTTTTTCTGTCTCAAATCATCAAAATACATAAAAAATGTCAGCTCAGCTCTGGGCTTTTATGTAAAAACATACAGTACTTATTTATTTCAGGTAGTTGTAACCCACAAGGCTGAGGCAGAACACCAATAAAGCAGTTGATCTTCCAGTTCTAGACTTTTCTTACACACATTTGTTGGATTCCTAATATTGTGTAAGTTGTACACAATACTGATCCATCCACAGATGTATAAAAGCAAGTAAAAAATACTAGCTTGATGATTGCCGTTTCTGCCTTTACAGGATCCCCATGCGGAAGAGTTTGAGGACAAGGAGTGGACATTTGTCATTGAAAATGTGAGTTTGAAGTATTTTTCACCTCATCGTGAAAAATATGATGCAAATCCGCATAGCAATCGTGCTATGCGGAAATGTCAACCTCTGAGTGTACAAGAACATATTTTTGTGCCATTTCTGCCACCATGTGGTTAGTGGATGTCATTACATGCCACATCATGTGGAGTGTCATGGTTACTGTAAAGATGCATGTAAAAAACAAATAGAATATGAATATAAAAAAGATAGTTTTGTCAATCACTTCAGAAATTGATCCCCATGTATTATGTAGATTTATTAGAGTGGAATATATCAAGGCTTTTGCTTCTTGTAATTTTGATGATTATGGCTTACAGATACTGTAAGTAGAACCCCAAATTCAGTGTGTAAGAAAATTTTAATATTGTGAAAATGGAAACTATTGAAATGTCACGGTGCCACACCCAGTCAGTTAATTAACTCAAACATCTGCAAAGGTTTCTTGAGCCTCTACATGGTCTCCCTGTCTGGGTCAGTAGGCTACACAGTCACAGTGAAGACTGCCACCTGGACAGATGTCAAGACATCCTTCATGAGGAGAGGAAGCCAGAAAGGGTTATTGCTAGAGAAGCTGGTTGTTCATGCCTTGAAAATATTCATAGTTAGTTGAAAGAAATATAGTTGTAGGACAGTATGTACCAGCAATATGGAGAACTGCAGACCTGTGAGGACTATCTAGCAAAATTTATTAAAACAAATTTGTGGGAGCTTCATGAGGAGTAAACTGAGGCTGGAATTGGTGCATCGAGTGCCGTTACACAGTGATGAATCGCTCACACAACTGTCACATTTCCCCTGAACCAAAGACAACATCAGGAGCGTCTTACCTAGGCTAAAGAGGGAAACAAAACTGAACTGTTGTTTGGTGGTCCAAAGTCATGGGCATTTCAACCATAACTATTTACAATTGTGATAACCTTGATACCGAAACTGACTGACGAAGGCCAAAAGGGGCCAGTACCCCTGTAGAACCGGTCCTGACCGTTGTTATGTTATCTAATGTATTTGTGCAGTAAAAATGACCCTTTCATGGCATGCTTTTTGTAGAATCTGAGGAGCAAAGTCAGGTAGAAAATATTGATGACCGAAATTAGGGAGAGAACAGGCAAAGCTGAATGGAGCGGTAAGTAACCCAGAGACAAAGTTTTTTTTTCAGAACTGCATATAGTTCATTGCTTTGAATGCATATTATTTCATAGGTAATGAACCAGACGCTAAGAGAAGGGAAAGAGAGACCGTGTGTCATGTTATGCGGTAAAGAGGTGGTGAGGCAGATGCTGTGGACCCAGGATGAAATTAAGAAGTGATGATTTTAATGAAGTCAAAAAATCCAGGCAGGGGGCGTGCCGTGGTGGCGTAGTGGTTAGCGCGACCCGTATTTGGAGGCCTTGAGTCCTCGACGCGGCCGTCGCAGGTTCGACTCCCGGACCCGACGACATTTGCCGCATGTCTTCCCCCCTCTCCTTCCCCGTTTCCTGTCAGCCTACTGTGATATAAGGGACACTAGAGCCCACAAAAAGACCCCCTGGAGGGGTTAAGAGGTGGTGAAATGAGCGGAAAGTTAAAGCTCATCTACTAATAGCAACTGGTAGACATGACTGTTAACTGACAGCAGACAAGGCTAGACGAGACTACTTAGATTGCTTGACAACTCAGCTAGACACACTAGACCAGGGTTGTCAAACTCCAGTCCTCAAGGGCCACAGTCCTGCAACCTTTAGATGTGCCTCTGCTGCACCACACCTGAATAGAATAATTAGGTCATTAGAAAGGCTCTGGAGAACTGATCTACACAAGGAGGAGGTAATTAAGCCATTTCATTCCAGTGTTTTGTACCTGTGGCACATCTAAAAACTGCAGGACAGCGACTGGAGGACTGGAGTTTCACACCTGTGCACTAGACAGATTAGACAAGGACCCGACTAGGAACAATGATCACAGGTGGGATTAAATATACAGAGGGTAATCAGGGAAATGAGACACATCTGGGAACAATCAAGGGTAGACCGGACAACACGGAGACTAAACTAACTGAAAACGACACAGAAACCTAAATGCTCACACCGTGTCTAGAATATACCACAGGTACAGGAAGAGGCTTTTGTAAATGAAACTGAACTTTTTAATTTTGTTTTAAGCCAGCCACAAACCTGTGCCCTGAATGTGTTCAATTACTATCTTCAGCAGGTTGACATACTCAGAAAAATCAGTCACTGTCTTGTTCTTTGTGCTTGGCACTTGCGCCTTTTTCAAATGATTATGCCAGCACACGCAATTTGGCTATGAGGAGCGAGGAACCGTATTATGGAAAACTGAATCAATTATTGAAACCAAAATCTTCATTACAGTTTTAATGCTTGCAGTATTGTAATCTCAATATCTGGTAGGATCTTATAGTTCAGGTGTCTCTATGTACTATAAAGGCCTTTTCTTGCCCTTAATGCCAGCATCCAGTGTGTATTGTAGTAGCTATCATGCTAAAGCTAACTCAGACTTCTAGGTCCATCGGGTTGATATTAAGCAATTCTACAATTTGAAAAAATATTAGAAAACGGGCAAGTATTTATTTTTTCTATTTTCACAGGGGGACTGGACAATATTTGTTAATGCAATGCCACTTTAAGCAATATTGCCAAGATATGATTGGACTGCAGCTAATATTTTTTTATATTTCACTGCCTTAATAGCAGAAGTTTGTAGGTGGAAACAATTAATATGTTTTCCCTATTATCCGGATAGACTGCCTGTCTCACCTTGTTTTTTGTACTAATAGTGGATTTATGTCATATGACAACTGTGTTCAGCAGGAATAAAAGTATTTAACTCAGACTCAGTATTTGCAAGGACTTTCTCTGATTCAGTAGGATCAACAAAATGTTCATGTGAACATCTCTACCATTCACTAATCTACTGAAAGCAGTGCTGTTGGAGGGAATAAAAGCAGCTCATGAATCTCCAATGAATACTCCCTGATGATGCCTGATGTGACTTCAGACTGAAGTTGCATCACTTGAGCTCAGCAAATGACCTCTGACCTTTGAGACTCCTCAAAGTCCTTTGAAAGAATGTCGGTGGGACAGAAAGCATTAGGCGAGCTAACTGAGCGCACTGACGCTGTCGCTTCCTGTACACGTCAAAGCTAGCAACAACAGCACATTTATGCCTTGAAAGTGACTCGAAGAGACAAACTGGTCAGCCGATGTCTTCTGCACGGAGCGTGGGAGAGGGCAAAAAAAAAAAGGAGCATAAAAAGGAGAGA